>NC_142171.1:33577249-33712323 GCF_029865625.1 Vigna umbellata | reverse complement strand
TTTATTCTGTTTTGGTTTAATTCGTGTCTGTGAGTGCTGTAATCATGCATTTGCTTTTCCTTAAAGTTTGTTGATCATTTTAAACGGTGAAAATTGTTTGTATGAGTTCATTCCAGCTTTCAAAGTCATTTTCTAGTTTTGTCCAATGTCATGTGCCTATGTGCAGTTTTAACTTCTGTCAGCATGCGTTTGAATCTGTTCTGGTATAAATTTTTCGTTTAATTTGAGTTCCAGTGCATGTGTAGCCATAGATGAATCATATAAGGCAATCACACAATGTCTAGCCTTGATTATATGTGCTAAATCAGTCCACACATGATTCTGTAATCACAAATCTGCATCAAATTTGCTTCTCTGGTTTGATCACGTGCAATCACAAACCTCATCACCTGCTGCCACTCAGCAGCCCACTTCAGTCCAACCCTCATCAGTCCAACCCTCATCAGTCCAACCCACACCAGTCCAGCCATCAATAGAGGAGCAGGATGATGAAAATCATTCTGATGATAGTTATGTACATTATTAGGTTTCATTTTCTTATTACTTGTTAGACAAACATTTGGATATTAGAACATTTTGAGTTGATATCATTTCAATGTTAGATGTACTTACAGACTTTGGATGTTACAACATCCTTGTGTTACATTGTTTTATGTTTGAACTATAAATACATTATTTATATATTAATGGATGTCCTGTGGATTATTTGATGTGCCATGGATATTGATCATTGATTGATCTTTGAGATGCACATTATGCATGTTTGTATGTGTTTGAAAATTGTTATGCAGGTTTGTTTGTAAATTAAATTTGTTATACAGGTCTGGGTTGCAGAGGGAAAACCATTTCTCTAAAACCTGCTCTGCATTTTACCGAAGGCTTTTGCCCTTCGGTAAATGCCCTCGTCTGGCCATTACCGAAGGCTTCCGCCCTTCGGTAAATACCCTCGAATGCTCATTACCGAGGGCTTCTGCCCTTCGGAAATTACCGAAGGCTTTCGCCCTTCGGTAATTACCGAAGGCTTTCGCCCTTCGGTAATTACCGAGGGCTTTCGCCCTTCGGTAATTACCGAAGGCTTCTGACCCTCGGTAATTACCGAAGGGCAGAAGCCCTCGGTAATGGTTAGCGACAAGGGATTTACCGAAGGATTTTTGGCCGTCGATAGGCCTTCGGTAAACATCCATTATCGACGGCTTTTGGCATTTTCCGAGGGCTTCTGGCCTTCGGTAATGCCCTACTTTTTTGTAGTGCTAGATGAATAACAATGAAAGTATGAAAGAATAAACCCAATAAAGTGAAGAGGTAGCCTGAGCATCCAAGATCCTCCTTCAAAGGGGTGAAAGAGAGAGTGTTTGCCTCGTTTCTGCCAAAGATCCTAACTAGGACGTGCAAGCCCTTATATACTAATCTAGAGTTACAAAAGATTACAAAAGTCCAAGCCCAAAAAGTGCCGCTCAGCGTATTTACCGCTCAGCGGTGGTTACGCGTCTTCTTTCTTCCCCTCAGCGGCCATTTGCCCCTCAGCGGTTCCAACGTCACCTCTTGAGTGCCGCTCAGCGGTAGTTTGCCGCTGAGCGGTGCCTTCGACTTCTCCTTTTTGCACTCTTTCTTGTCTTTTCTAATGTCCTCTCTCTTATTCTTCACTTCTTTCACCAAATTCACCTCAAAACCTGCACAAAAACACTAAATCAAGCATAAACCTGTCCAGCTCTCTTATTTCTGAAAATATAAACAAAATGCATGATTTCAAGCTAGTTTCTAAGTCTAAAGGTTGCTTTTAGTATCACTTTAAGCATGAAAATAACAGTTTTTCAACTGTTATCACAACCCCAAACTTAGAACTTTGCTTGTCCTCAAGCAAATAAAATGTAACTCCATCTCCAACCAATTCATATGATGGTTCACTCATTCAAAATCCTCTTTTCAAGATAAGTAATAACTTCACTCAAACTTAGACCAAGAGTTCAATCAAGATGTGCACATGCTTTAGTGTTCACAAAGTCATTTAAATTCCAACAAATGCTATTTTTCATGAATGATCAATCAATTAAGCATGGATGTTCATGTGCTTATGGAATATTTCCTCACTAGGTAAAGTGTTTCACTCAACACACAAGTGTATAAGAGGTAAAGTGTTTCACTCATTCACTCCACTATCACAATGTCACATGAATCAACTTTGCCTTTCATTTAACCACAATCAAATACATTCACAAGCATGCATCATCACAAGGACTTTTCAATGGCTTATAATGTGGCTGGGCTAACAAGAAAATTGGTTTTTCTGGATCACAAAATCCTTGAGTTAAGAGAATCATAACAACACAATCTTCTTATTCATTCCCAACTTTCTTTTGCCTTTGCTTTTGCATTTGCATTGAGCTTTGCTTCTTTTTTTTCTTTTCTTTGCATATTCTTACTTTTTAGCTGTTAGCTCAATGCTTTTTCCTTTTTCATGTTTCCCCAATAACCCCAAACTTGAACATTTAACAATACCACACAAGATCTTCTACTTAACTCAAGGTAAAGATTTTCAATCAAGGGTGTTCAGTGTATATTTAAGGCTAAGGGTTCAAAGGATAGAACACAACGTGTTCTCTTTTAGAAGGCTAACTTTATGAATTTGGCCAATAAAAAGGGTTTCAAAAACACGGCCTTTGATCATATGATGCAAAACAAGCAATTGATTCAATCATAGAAAACCTGGGCAAAGTCATTCATGCTTTCAAAGTAATAGCATTCAACAATAACAACTCTGGAGCTCAAAACCTCACATATAAGCTCATTCACATTTGACATGCACATCCTGCTTAATTTCACAATCACAATCATGATATTATGCATTTGTTCACAAAGCTTGTGAATCACCTGTATAAGCATTTTAATGTGCACATCATCTCAACATCAATCAATCATAAGCATCATTCAGCATTACTTATCACACAATCACAGTTAATAGCAAACCATCACAAGAAACCAGGTTTCAATAGAGTACATCAAACCCTAATCTAAAAACAAAAACAAAAACAACTTACAAAGTACTGGGTTGCCTCCCAGTAAGCGCTTGTTTAACGTCCCGAGCCTGACCCAAACTTTCAAGGATCCACCAACAACATCATGGTGGACAATTGTTGCACCTCTCCCCCTAGATAGGGCTTGAGACGTTGACCATTTACCACCCAACTTCTCTGCGGATCATCAGATGGATTAAAGATTTCAATTGCTCCATGCGGATGCACTTCTTTTATCACAAATGGTCCTGTCCATTTTGACTTCAGCTTCCCAGGAAATATCTTCAATCTTGAATTGAACAATAATACCTGTTGTCCTGGATTGAAAACTCTATTCACCAACTTCCTGTCATGATAAAATTTCATTTTGTCTTTGTAAGCCTTGGATGAATCATATGCATGTAAGCGCATTTCTTCAAGCTCCAAAATCTGCCGTCTGCGGGTGCATTGAGTGTCATAAGGATCAAAATTCAAGAATTTCAAAGCCCATAATGCTCTATGCTCCAGTTCAACTGGCAAATGGCATGCTTTCCCATAGACTAGTTGAAATGGTGATAATCCCATAGACGTCTTCATTGCTGTCCTATAAGCCCAAAGAGCATCATCCAATTTGAGAGACCAATCCTTTCTGGATGAAGTCACAGTCTTTTCCAGGATTCTTTTTATCTCCCTGTTAGACACCTCAGCTTGGCCATTGGTTTGTGGATGATAAGGTGCAGCTACCTTATGCTTTACTCCATAGTGTTTGAGTACTTTCTCTAGCTGATAATTGCAAAAATGAGATCCTCCATCACTGATCAACACTCTTGGAGTGCCAAAACGTGAGAATATCTGCCTCTTCAGGAATTTAATTACCGTGCTAGCATCATTTTTAGGACAAGCCAATGCTTCCACCCATTTACTCACATAATCCACTGCTACCAGAATATATTCATTGTTGAAAGATGGAGGGAAGGGTCCAACAAAGTCAATACCCCAACAATCAAAGACCTCAACCTCTAAAATACCTTGTAAAGGCATCTCATGACGTTTAGTGATTGTCCCTGCTCTTTGACATTTGTCACAATTCCTAGCATGATTATGAGCATCCTTAAATAAAGTTGGCCAATAGAATCCTGATTGAAGGACTTTTGCTGCTGTTCTTTCTCCATTAAAATGTCCTCCATAAGGTGAATCATGACAATGCCAGAGAATTCCTTCTGCTTCTTCATTTGTAACACATCTCCTTAGAAGATTATCCGCTCCAATTTTGAACAAATACGGATCATCCCATACAAACTGCTTGGCATCATGTAGAAATTTCTTTCTCTGTTGCCAAGTTAAATCTTCTGGCATGACTCTTGCAGCTTTGAAATTGGCCATATCAGCAAACCAGGGCCTCTGCTGAATATACATGAGTGATTCATCTGAAAAAGATTCCCAGATTGCAGACTCCTTGCTAGTGACCTCATTGTTGACTAACCGTGACAAATGATCAGCAATTAAGTTCTCACTTCCTTTCTTATCACGGATTTCTACATCAAATTCTTGTAATAGTAGTACCCATCTAATCAGACGTGGCTTAGAATCTGGTTTTGTCAACAAATATTTGATAGCTGCATGATCTGTATAGACAATCACCTTAGACCCAATAAGATAGGGTCTAAATTTCTCTAGAGCATATACAATGGCAAGAAACTCTTTCTCTGTAGTAGCATAATTCAATTGAGCATCATTCAGCACCTTGCTAGCATAATAGATTGGATGAAACTTTTGTTCCTTCCTTTGGCCGAGAACAACTCCCAATGCATAATCACTTGCATCACACATTAATTCAAAATTTTGATTCCAATCTGGTGCTACAATTACTGGAGCTGACACTAGCTTCTTCTTCAATATATCAAAAGCTTTCAGACAATCTTCGTTCATCACAAAAGGCGCATCCTTCATCAAAAGATTACTCAATGGTTTAGCAATTTTTGAGAAATCTTTGATGAATCTTCTATAGAACCCAGCATGACCAAGAAAACTCCTAATCCCCCTTACATCTGTTGGGGGAGGCAGTTTCTCAATGACTTCTACTTTGGCTTTATCCACCTCAATTCCTTTAGCAGAGATTTTATGCCCCAGTACAATCCCTTCAGTTACCATGAAATGACATTTCTCCCAATTCAGAACCAGATTTGTCTGAACACATCTTTTGAGGACAGTGTTCAAATTAGCTAAACATCTTTGGAAAGAATTTCCAAAAACTGAGAAGTCATCCATGAATACTTCAATGCATTTTTCTAAAAGATCAGAAAAGATTGCCTGCATACACCTCTGAAACGTAGCTGGAGCATTACATAATCCAAAAGGCATCTTTCTATATGCAAAGATACCAAAAGGACAAGTAAAAGCCGTCTTCTCCTGGTCTTTTGGATCTACCACAATTTGATTATATCCAGAATATCCATCCAGAAAACAATAGAAAGCCTGCCCTGATAACCTTTCTAGCATCTGATCCATGAAGGGAAGAGGAAAATGATCTTTCCTGGTAGCTTTATTCAGCTTCCTGTAATCAATGCACATGCGCCAGCCAGTAACTGTCCGAGTAGGAATAAGTTCATTCTTATCATTATAAATTACTGTCATCCCTCCTTTCTTTGGAACCACCTGTACTGGACTCACCCATTCACTGTCAGAGATTGGATAGATGATACCAGCTTCTAGCAGTTTCAACACTTCTTTTCTGACCACCTCCTTCATGACAGGATTTAACCTTCTCTGCGGTTGAGCACTTGGTTTATAGTCCTCTTCCATAAAAATCCTGTGCATACAATAAGTTGGGCTAATACCTTTGAGATCTGATATTGACCACCCAATTGCTTCTTTGTTGGCTTTCAGAATTTCTATCAACTGCTCTTCTTCTTGTAAAGATAAAGAGTTGTTGATGATGACTGGCTTTGTTCCACCCTCTTCTAGAAACACATATTTCAAATGTGATGGCAATCTTTTCAATTCTGGCGACTGTGCTTTGATTGTTTCTTCCTTATCAATTGTTTCAAATATTGGATCTTCCTCTGGACCCTTTTTCAATGTTTCCAAGTCCATCAGACATTCATCGATCAATTTCTCTTCTTCTTCATCCAAATCTTCACATGCATCAATGAGCGTTTTTTCCAATGGTGAAATATTACGCACCATTCTTTCTTGAACCATACAAACTTCATCAAGTTCATCAAATTGAAAGCATGCTTTGTCATCATTTGGATACGTCATGGCCTTGGATACATCAAAAGTAACTTCCTCATCATCAACTCTCAGTTTAAGCTTACCATTCTCCACATCAATCAAAACTCTAGCAGTCTTCATAAAAGGTCTCCCCAGAATAAGAGGAACATCACTAGCTCCTTCCATCTCCATCACAATGAAATCTACTGGGAATACAAATTTGTCAACCTTCACTAGAACATCTTCAACCACTCCATATGGATATTTAAGAGACCTGTCTGCCAATTGAAGAGCCATTCTGGTTGGTTTAATTTCCAACCCCTGAATTGTTCTGCACATGGATAGCGGCATTAGATTAATGCTAGCTCCCAAATCAATCAATGCTCTTCCAACTTTCACATCTCCTATGGTACATGGAATGGTGAAGCTTCCTGGGTCTTTAAGTTTAGGAGGTAGTTTCTGTATGATTGCACTGCAATTGCCCTGTATATTGATAGTTTCCTTCTCAATGTACTTGTGTTTCTTTGTGAGAAGTTCCTTCAAAAATTTTGCATATGCTGGCATCTGTTGCAATGCTTCAGAGAATGGTATAGTGATCTCCAACTTCTTAAACAGTTCCATGAATCTTTCCAACTGCTTTTCTTTCTCCTTCCTTGAATAACTCTTTGGATAAGGAAGTGGCTTTTCATACTCTTTTTCTTTCTGTCTCTCTTCTCTCTCATTTTTTTCTCTCCTCTCCTCTTCTTCTTTTCTCTTTTTCTCTCTCTCACATGTTTCTTTTTCACTCTCACTCTCATTTTGTCTCTCCTCTAACACTCTACCACTTCTAGTCACAACAGTTTTGCACTCCTTTCCAAGATTATCCTGTTTAATTTCGTCAACTATTCTCTCAACATGAACCTCCATTTTTTTAAATGCAACATCCACATTATGACAATAGGACGCATTTGTCTTCAAGAATCTCTGGAAAGTCTCTTCAAGCTTTGTTGTTTTCTCAACTGGAGTAACTTGCATCTGCCATTTTTGTCGTTCTTGAACCATTGAGACCTGTTGTATTCCCTGTGGTATTCGAGAAAGTTTCATGGTTACTTCCTCAAGCTGTTGAAAGAGAGTTTTATTTTGTTCTAGCAGAGCATCATGTAATGGTAACAACTCCCTCTGATGAAAGTCTCCTTTTTCAATATTGAGTTCGTTGTCACTAGTAGCCATATTTTCAATAATTTCAGTTGCTTCCTCTGGAGTCTTCCATTTGATATTGCCTCCAGCTGAAGCATTCAGTATCATCTTGGTTTGTGAACCAAGCCCTCCAAGGAAAGTTAGGACTACTTCTTCTTCTCTGAAACCATGCATAGGAGTTTTACGTAACAATCCTTTGTATCTGTCCCATGCATGTCCAAGTGATTCTTCCATGCCCTGCTTGAATGAAGATATCTCTTGCTTGCCCTTAGTCACCTTAGATTGTGGGAAGTATTTGTTTAAAAACTTTGTAACCACTGCTTCCCACTCTGTGAAACTTTCTGCTGGAAAAGAGTTCAACCAAAGCTTAGCATTGCCTCCCAATGAGAAAGGAAACAAGCTAAGTTTGATAGCTTCGTCTGGCACCCCATTAATCTTGACCGTATTGCAGATCTCATTAAAGGTTGTAAGGTGCTCATATGGGTTTTCATGTGATAACCCATTAAATTGATTACTCTTCACCAGTTGAATTAATGCTGGTTTGACCTCCATGTTGGTTGCATTGACTCTAGGTCGAGCTATGCTGTTAAAGTGTTGAGGTCCAGCAAGATTAGTATAATCTGCAAGAGTTCTTCTAGCATTATTGTTCTCCATACTCCTTGTGCTATTGAACTAGTGCTGGTTTGACCTTCCTGCATACACAAGAAAACAAAACCCTAGAAAAGATTTGTTAGCGCAAAAAGATATAGGAGAAGATAGAGATTCAAAAGATAAAAAGATTTAGAAGATAGAAGATTTAGAAGATAGAATGAAATAAAACCTAATCTAAAAAATAAAATCTAATCTAAAAGATAAAATAAAATAAAATCTAACCTAACCTAAAACATAGAATAAGAATAAAATAAAATCTAACCTAAAAAGATAAAAAAAAAAATCTAATAAAATAAAATAAAATCTAATCTAAAAAGATAAAATAAAATCAAATAAAAACCGAAAAATAAAAAACAGAAAATAAAAACAGAAAACAGAAAAACAGAAAACAAAAAAATAAAAATAAAATCAAATAAAATACAAACTGAAAAATATAAACAGAAAAATAAAATAAGATAAAATAAAAATTCGAAATTTAAATTGAAATCATGCTTTTCTTTATATTTTCATAAATAACAGAGCTGGACAGGTTTATGCTTGATTTCAGTGTTTTTGTGCAGGTTTTAAGGTGAATTTGGTGAAAGAAGTGAAGAAGGTGAGAGATGGAATCAGAAAAGACATCAAAAAGTGCAAAGGAGAAGCCGAAGTCACCGCTCAGCGGCAGTTTACCGCTGAGCGGCACTCAGGAGCTTACGGGAGGTCCGCTGAGGGGCAAAATGGCCGCTGAGGGGAAGAAATGACTCACGCACTTACCGCTGAGCGGTACTTTACCGCTGAGCGGCACTTTTATGGGCTTGGACCTAATTTTCTGTAATTTACGAATAATATATAAGCTTTAGGGTTTCCTAGGGTTAGGTATCTTTGGCTGGAACGAAGCAAACACTCTCTCTTCCACCCCTTTGAAGGAGGATCTTGGATGCTGAGGCTTCCTCTTCACCTTTTTAGGGTTTTATCTTTCATTCTTTCATTGTTATTCATCTAGGTTCACCATGAATATGGTGAACTAAACTCTGTATGTTTAGTTCATTGTTATCCATACCGTCAGGGGAATTTCAATCAAGGGTGGAAACCACACCCAAGTATTGGTCAAGGACAAAGTGGGAAAGCTGGACAATCAGGGGAATTTAACAAGCAACAGCAACAACCAACCTTATGGCAACAAATGGCTACACTTAATGAAAGATCAATAAGGATGGAAGAAACTCTTCATCAATTCATACAGGCAACTACATCCACTCAAAAGAGCATTGAAGCTGCTATTAAGAACTTGGAGATGCAAGTGGGTCAAATTACTAAGCAGTTGGAAAAAAGGCCTGACAAAAATTTTGGGGTTAATACTGAGGTTAACCCCAGGGAAGAATGTAAGGTGTTAGTGAGTGTAAATGTTGAAACAGTTGACTTAGAAGAGAGAACAGAGAAACAAGAGATAAGAGAGATAAAGAGTGAAGACAATCTTCCTTTTCCAATAGATCATGAGAAACAATTTGATTTTACAAAAATATTCAAGATGTTGGATAACGATGTACCTTTGAAGGAGATATTACAGAACATTGCAGTTTATACAAAGCCTGAGGAAGAAGTCTCTACAAAGAAAAGACGTATAGAAGATGAGACAAAGGAGTATAAAGCTATTAAAAAGAAGCCACTCCCTCCAAAAGCAAAAGATCCAGGAGGTTTCTCCATTCCATGCGCTATAGGGAAGAAAAGGATAAAGAAGGCTTTACTTGATTTAGGATCAAGTGTTAACTTGATGCCTTATTCCTTACTTGAGCAGATTGGTGATCTTGATGTGAAGCCTATAAAGATGAATTTATTAATGGCAGATGGATCCTCAAAGAATCCCTATGGTATAGCAGAGGATGTTATAGTTTGTGTAGGCAAACTACAATTCTTGGTGGACTTTGTGGTGATGGAAATGGAGGATGAGAGGATACCCATTATTCTCGGAAGACCGTTTATGAAAACGACCAAAGTCATCATTGATGTGGATGAAGGCCTAGTGGTGTTCCAAGACCGAGAAGAAAAAGTTGTTGTAGATGTCTTCAAAGAAGAGAGGCAGATGCAGGAGGAAGAAGCTAGTCATAAAGCTACATATCAAGATGTACTCATGACTAGCCCTGAAGATGAAAAGCCAAATGTCAAAGGTAAACATTGTTTTTTGTTTCAGGTACAGGAAGAAGAAAATATTGGGAAAGGAAGAAAGGTCCATGATGACTGGATGCAAGAACGACTCCAACTTGGTAAACCTATGAAATTCAAAAACAAGTTCTGGGTTGTGAAAGACTACAAAGAAAATGAGGTGATAGAGATAGAGTCTCCACATTCCAGAAGAGTCAGAAAAGTGGACGGAAGCAGTTGATGAGTTGGTGTGATATGAACATCAACCATGAAGACGGAACATGAACTTTATTGGGTCAAGCTAGTGACATTAAAAGAGCGCTTGCTGGGAGGCATTCCAGTGATTTGAGGACAATTTTTCTTTTGATTTTATTTGCGTTTTGTAATTTTTTATAAACTTGGACATTAGTTCTATAAATTTCTGGGTTTAGCATCAAAGTTTCTTTTGGCGCCGTTTTTCGGTGTTCATAAATTTGTCATCACGTTCCTACTTTCTGGTGCTTTTTCAGATCTTTCTGAGCTTCATCTCCTTGGCACTTCAACTCTACTTCCATATTATCTCATTCCCTGGCAAAACAAGGGAATTTAGTCATAAAATCATCAAGTTCAACCTTAACTCTCTTATTCACACAACTTAACAGAAAAACATGATCTCAAGCAAGTTTCGAAGTAGAAAAGGGTGCATTTAGTATCAAAATCACATCACAGATAACAGTATTTTCAACCGTTATCAGTCACTGGATGAATAGAATGTCATGGCATTAGCAAATGTTTTGGGGAAGCATCATACTTTTTTAACGCCAAAGGGGGTTTTTCCGGCATCAGGGCTTCCATGATAGCTGATGTTAAAGGGAGCAAACGGGTTGATCGTACGATTTGTAGAGGTGTTGGTGACGGTATGACCCTGTTGTGTGCTTCCCTTTCTGTCGAGTGTTAACATGGTTGGATGGTTGTTGGTTACGGGCACCTTGTTCGTGATCCTGGTGGGTTGTTTGGGCTGTTGACGTTTAATGTTGAGCAGATTGCTCACGGCGGTTGGTAGCTTATTCTGCCCGTAACATATAATTTATTCATGGTGCTTCTTCTACATCTCCAACCATTAGTACAAAAACAGAGTATAACGTCACGCGTCCAACCACTGAATAGCCAACGTTAAAAATGAGCGGTGACATTTCTGTAAATAAATGCAATTATTAAACGTCGTTTAGAATTGTAATTCGACGTAAAAAGGATATAAAACGACAAATGCTCTTTAAATTCGACGTCAAAAGGTTAGTGAATTCAATAAAAATTTGAGTGGGAGATTGAAAATTCATTCACTTTATTTTAGCACGCGATACCCTCTTCTCTTCTCAAACTTTTCTCGAACGAAGTTTGACGAGCATCACATGTAATCTTTCTTTCATTTGATACAAATGCATGTTTATTAACTACTTTATGTATGCTTTTTGTTTGTTTTAACAGATTATTTTCGTTTTCTTGTCCTTCATAGGCGCGTTCTGTTTTCTCTCTCACTGGTGACGACACTTTATTCCAATGAACCCACCTTTTGAAGGTTAGTTTTCGTTTTCGTTTTGAAGAACTTATGTGTTGAACTTGTTTGTTATTTTTTTTGTTGAACTTGTTTGTTGTTGTTGTTTGGTTGAACTTGTTTGTTGTTGTTTGATTGAACTTGTTTGTTGTTGGTTATTATTGTTTTTTGTTGATACTACACTACACGTTCATAGTTCATGCTTTATAAAATACCTAAAACTAAAATTTGTTGTTTTTCTGTTTTTCATGTTTCGTAGAGTTATAAAAAAGGATCACAATTAATTAAAAAAAATTGATTAACGTCGAATATTGACAAAATTCGACGTTAACGTTAACGTCGTATATTGAGAAAATTCGACGTTAATGTAACGTCGAATTTTTTTAATTCGACGTTAATTTAACATCTCCTGATATGACGTCGTTCACGATTTTGTCGTTAAAAGCCCAAAATATTCGACGTCGTACGCGATCTTTGTACTAGTGAACAAATGTGCTTGTATTTGTGCCTTGATGAACAAATTTTTAATCCCCGAAAACGGAGTCAAAACTGGTAAGATTACTCAACTAATTAAGACTCTAAAGAAAATATTTTGGGGTTTTTGAATGCAAATGCAATAAAATAAACATGAATGCAATTTGATCCATTGAGGCAAAACACAAGAATGAATGAATGAAGTTGATGATATTGTTGTTGGGGTTTAGATTTCACCTAATTTACTCTTACGTATTTATGAATTCGTCTTTCTTCATTAATGTTAATGCCACTTTCTCAATTACCTTAAACCCGATGTCTCAGCGAAGAAAGCTTAATCATAATCACTAGTTTACAATGTCTTGTCTCCCTAGCAATCACAGAAGCTTAAAGGCAACCAACCATCATACTCCTATGTCTAGGTTTATACTACTATTGGGAGAATTCCCCAGATCGTGATTTGTAAGATATCTCTCAATAACAATCCTAGGGAGAGAAGAAGTGAGTTGTCACATCCCTAAATCGTCCAACCCTAAGAGTACGAAATCTCCTGATACTTACAAATCATAAGATTTATGCCATACATGAATAAAACATCATAATCATTTGAGCAAAGAAGAATATCTCTAACAATTAATGAAAGAAAGCATGTATTTTTAAAAGATCTTGAAGAACAAATTCAATACATGAGAGTTTAAGAGGTTACATCTTTCCCAACAACAATAAGGGTTAGCCCTCTGATAACAGTTGAAAAACTGTTATTTTCATGCTTAAAATTGACACAAAAAGCAACCTTTACACTTAGAAACTAGCTTGAAATCATGCTTTTATCCATATTTTCATAAATAAGAGAGCTGGACAGGTTTATGCTTGATTTCAGTGTTTTTGTGCAGGTTTTAAGGTGAATTTAGTGAAAGAAGTGAAGAAGGAGAGAGATGGAATCAGAAAAGACATCAAAAAGTGCAAAAGGAGAAGCCGAAGTCACCGCTCAGTGGCAGTTTACCGTTGAGCGGCACTCAGGAAGTCACGGGAGGTCCGCTGAGGGGCAAAATGGCCGCTGAGGGGAAGAAACGACTCACGCACTTACCGCTGAGCGGCACTTTTATGGGCTTGGACCTAATTTTCTGTAATTTACGAATAATATATAAGCTTTAGGGTTTCCTAGGGTTAGGTATCCTTGGCAGAAACGAAGCAAACACTCTCTCTTCCACCCTTTGAAGGAGGATCTTGGATGCTCAGGCTTCCTCTTCACCTTTCTAGGGTTTTATCTTTCATTCTTTCATTGTTATTCATCTAGGTTCACCATGAATATGGTGAACTAAACTTTGTATGTTTGTTGGGGAATCAATGTAATCTTTTGAAGCTCTCATATATGGAATTTGTTTTTACATCTTTTATTTAAGACCTATGCTTTCTTTCATCATTAGTTAGGGTTTTTCCTCTTTGCTTAATGCTTGCGTTGTTTAACTCATTCGATGCATGATTATTGGTTTTGTCGATACGGGCACGTACGGGGAAGTCTAGATCCGGGGAATCTCTCCCAATATTATATTGGTTGTCGTTAAGCTCCTGCACTTGATGAACTAATTATTAGGAATGCTAGGAATTGTATGAACTCGTAATTAGGGAGAAGCCTTCTTGAAAGGTACTTTAGAGAGTGGCATTAACAATGATGATTTGAATGTTGAATTCCTAAAATATATGAGAGTGGATAAGATGAAATTGACCCCCAACAACATATTCATACATATATTTCATTGAAAGTGTTTATCTTTTGCTTTTGCCATTGATCAAAACCTCATGCATACATGTTTATTTTCGTCTTTTGCATATAAAAATCCAAATATTTCGTCCTTAAGTCTTAGCTAATCAACAAACCACACAACTAAACTAGGCCGTGAGTCCTTTGGGAAGAACGATACTTGGTCTTACCAAGTTTATTACTTGAACGATTCGGTCATACTTGCCGATTATAAAACAAGTTTGTGACATCATATTTTGGTGATCATAAATTTGTCCATCACCCTCCATCGTCATGGAGAAACTAGATGAACAATGGAATGAAAGAATGAAAGATATAGAAAAACCCGAGAAAGAGAAGAGGAGAGTCCTCACCATCTCCAATTCTACCCGTAAGGGGTGAAAAGTGTGTTTCTCCTTCGTTCCAACCAAAGACCTAGGTTAACTAAAACCTTCTATAGTATTCTAAAAATTACAGAAAAGTAGGCCCAAGCCCAAAAAAGTGGCGCTCAGCAGTAACTACCGCTCAGCG
Source organism: Vigna umbellata (assembly GCF_029865625.1). Lineage (NCBI taxonomy): Eukaryota > Viridiplantae > Streptophyta > Magnoliopsida > Fabales > Fabaceae > Vigna > Vigna umbellata. Next base: position 33,697,898 of record NC_142171.1, on the reverse strand, counting down.
GAAATAGCGCGTCTTCTATTGTGCCCCTCAACTGCATTTTTCCCCTCTTCTTTTGCACTTTTTGTGTCCTTTTCTGATTCCATCTTTGTCCCACTTCACTTCTTTCATCAAATTCATCTCAAAACCTGCAAAAACAAGGAAATCATGCATAAAACCTGTCCAACTCTCTTATTTCCAAAAACATAAGCAAAAGCGTGATTTCAAGCTAGTTTCTAAGTCTTAAAAGTTGCTTTTGATATCAATTTTAGGTGTAAAAATAACAGTTTTTCAACCGTTATCACAACCCCAAACTTGAAACTTTGCTTGTCCTCAAGCAAAACAAAACCTGGCTTAAATAAAATAATGATACTACAATAGTCTAGCACTAAAAAGCATTTTTCTCTTAGGACAAGTAAATCACTCATGAATGCTCATCATAGAAAGATTAGTCAAGATATAATGATGCTTTAGCCAATCAAGCTTCAACTATGGTGCTCACATAATCAAGACATACACAACAAATGCAAACTTCATGAATAATCAACAACCAAGCAAGAATGTTATCATAGAGTGCATGAAACTATTCCTCACCAAATATAGTGTTTCACTCAAGCACTCAAAAGTGTTTTACTCAAGCACTCAAAAGTGTTTCACTCAAACTCAGGTGTATAGTGTGGTGACACTCTTACACTCTACCATCACAATGTCACATGAATCAACTTTTCCTTTCATTTAACCACATATCAAACACACTCACAAGCAAGTTATCATCACAAGGACTTTTCAAGGCTTGTATTGAGGCTGGGCTAAGAAGAAAATTGGTTTTTCTAGACAAAAAAATCCTTGAGTTAAGAGAGTGCACAATTCATTCATTCATATTAACAATTAACACTTTTTCTCCTTTTATGTGAAAAACCAAATCTTCAACTTATTCCCAACTTTCCTTTCATTGAGCTCAACCTTTTCTTTTCTTTCTTTTCTTCTCTTTTCTTTTTCTTTTTATTTTTTCTTTTGCTCAATGCTTTTTGATAAATTTCATAAATTTCTTTCCGGTTTCTCACCACTCCAAACTTGAACCATTCTCCATTACCACAAAAACATATTCTACTTAACTCAAGGTAAGGATTTCAAAAAGGGTTTTTCCACTTTTCAAATTTAGGCTCAAAGTGCAAAGGTTAGAGAAAACATTGATCTTTATTGGGTTCACCTATAAACATTGGCTCTAAGGGAGAAGAAAAACATGGCCTTGATCATTTATAACAAGCAAGCAAGTGGTTCAATCATAGAAAATTAGGCAAAATCAATCATGCTTCCAAAGTAATAGCACTCAATCAATCAAAAACTCTAGAGCCTAATCTCTCACAGGTTAACTCAAGTTCCACAATTTGATAAACATCCTACCCAGCATATTAATCACAATTGAAATCATGCATCTATTTTTTTAACAAAACTATGAGCAACCACCATCTATGCTTAAAAAGCCTCAACAATCATTAACTCAACATGCATCATAGACCAATAGAGCAAACACAAGAATATTACTCAACACAAACAACAGTTTATCACATCATACCAAACCATTGCAGCACAACTCATTAAACCAAGTACATAAGCAAAAAATAAAAATAAAACAAAATTCAAATAAAATCAAGCAAAAACATAAAAATCTTGATCCAGCAGCATCCATCAGATGTTGTCAGTAACATCCATCAGCATAGCATCCATCAGTAGATGCTCTCAGTAGCATCCATCAGTAGATGCTCTCTTATCTGAATCTTCCTCCAGCCATTAGTAGATGTGAATCCTTCTCATCAGCTTCCATCAGTAAATGCTAATCTTTCTCCTCTTCATCGGCATCCATCAGTAGACGCCTTCAGTAGCACCCATCAGTAGACGCTATCATTCATCACCCTCATCATAGCAGCATCCATCAGTAGATGTTGTCACTCCTGCAAAGTAAATTCAAATCCAAAAGAAAAAGTCAAAAATTGGGTTGCCTCCCAATAAGCGCTTGTTTAACGTCACGAGCCTGAACCAAAATCCTCCAGCATCCTTCAGTAGACGCATATCTTTATCACCAACACCCATTAGTAGGTGTATACAAACATAGTATCCTTCAGTAGATACTCTTCCACTAACATCCATCAGTAGATGCAAATCCTTTTCATCAACACTCATCAGTAAGTGTATGATAGCATACTATCCTTCAGTAGATACTCAATCACCTGGCATCCATTAGTAGATGTTGTGCTTCTCCTCTTGATGATCTTGCGCTCCTAGTACATATTTTCGAATTTGATCCTGTAAACACTAAAGAACACTGCACTAGAGCACCCAATTACACAAACAGACAAAAAGTAAAAAAGGAAAAAAATGAAGAGATAGAAAGATAAAAAGGATAAAAAAAAAAATATAGAAAGATAGAAAGAAAAAAGAAAAAAAATAGAAAGATAGAAGCATAGAAAGAAAAAAATAAAAAGATGGAAGGATAGAAAGATAGAAAGAAAAAATAAAAAAAAATCAAAAGATAAAAAGATAAAAAAATAAAAAAATAAAAATAAAAATAAAAAGATAAACACAAAAAATAAAAAGAGAAAAAAAACTAAAAAGATAAAAAAAGAAAAAGATAAAAAGATAAAAAGAAAAAGAGAAAAAATAAAAGAGAAAAAGATAAAAAAATAAAAATAAAAAAGATAAAATAAAAAGAGAAAAAGATAAAAAGATAAAAAGAAAACATAAAAAGATAAAAAGATAAAAAGATAAAAGGATAAAAAGATAGAAATATATAAAGTCTAATCGGTTAAGAATCACACTAATAGAATAGTTATACCACGAGTCCCCGAGAACGGCGCCAAAAACTTGATGAACAAATTTTTAATCCCCGAAAGCGGAGTCAAAAACTTGTTAACCCTCGGCAATTGTAACCGAATCGTATCAAGTAATAAAACTGGTAAGACCAAGTATCGTTTCCCAAGAGACTCACGGCATTAAACAAATATGTGATTACTCAACTAATTAAGACTCTAAAGAAAATATTTTGGGGTTTTTGAATACAAATGAAATAAAATAAACATGAATGCAATTTGATTAGTTGAGGCTAAACACAAGAATGAATGAATGAAGTTGATGATATTGTTGTTGGGGTTTAGATTTCACCTAATTTACTCTCATGTATTTATGAATTCGTCTTTCTTCATTAATGTTAATGCCACTTTCTAAATTACCTTAAACCCGATGTCTCGGCGAAGAAAGCCTAATCATAATCACTAGTTTACAATGTCTTGTCTCCCTATAAATTACTCATGCATTATAAAGCACAGAAGCTTAAAGACAACCAACCATCATACTCCTATGTCTCGGTCTACTATTGGGAGAATTCCCCAGATCGTGATTTGTAGGATATCTCTCAATAACAATCCTAGGGAGAGAAGAGGAGAGTTGTAACATCCCCAAATCGTCCAACCTTAGGAGTACGAAATCTCCTGATACTTACAAATCATAAGATTTATGCCATACATGAATAAAACATCACAAGCATTTGAGCAAAGAAGAATATCTCTAACAATTAATGAAAGAAAACATGTATCTTTAAAAGATCTTGAAGAACAAATTCAATACATGAGAGTTTAAGAGGTTACATCTTTCCCAACAACAATAAGGGTTACCCCTCCATCGTCATGGAGAAACTAGATGAACAATGGAATGAAAGAATGGAAGAGATAGAAAAACCCGAGAAAGAGAAGAGGACAGTCGTCACCATCTCCAAATCTACCCCCAAGGGGTGAAAAGTGTGTTTCTGTGCTTAAGCCATCAAAAGATACAATCCCTAGGACGTGCAAGTCCTTAAATAGAACATAAAAGTAACAGAAAACAGGTCCAAGCCCACAAAAATGACAGAAAATAGGTCCAAGCCCATAAAAATGGCGCTCAACGGCACTTTTGCCGCTCAACGGTAAGTGCGGCACTGGCGCTTAGCGGAATTTGGCGCTCAGCGGTGATTTCGACACTTCAAAACTGCCGCTCAGAGCCACTCAACGCCGCTTAGCGTAACTTTTTCTGCACTCTGGTTGACTTTTCTGTATTCTGGTTGACTGGTTGACTTTTCTGGTTGACTGATTGATTTTTCTCGTTGATCAGTTGACTTTTCTGGTTTCTGTTGACTTTTCTGCATTCCAATCATTCTGTACTTTAACTATTCTTTCAAATCATTCCAATAACCTACAAAATCAAGGGAATCTAGCACAAAACCATTAAATTCACCTTCAACTCTCTTATTCAGAAAACTAAAGCAAAACCATGAGTGATACACTGTCGTTGAAGCTATCAAATTAATACTACTTTTCAAGGAAACTTCAGTATTGCCAAGTAGTATTCAAGAAAGTAGATAGGGTTAAAGTAACCCTGAGTCGTCTCCCAACGAATATGGAATTGCCTTTTAATATTTGAATCTTATGAATGCAATGCCATGTTCAAGAATAAAAATGATGTTTGGAGAAGGTTTAAAGAACAAATAAGAAACTTAAAAACGATTATAATGAAATAGTCTAATTCCACTGTTTTTCCAAGATAGATTCATCATCGGTTATTCACAGATAATTGTTCAATTGATTATTATTTAAGTTTCAATCAAATGCACTTAACCAAAGTAAATTGTCAATCAAATGCAAAACCTTTCTAGATTATTCACAATCAATTAAACCAAAGTACATTCTCAATCAAATCCTATTGTGTTTAATCATGTCTATTCTTAAATCGCCTAACCAAATTAAAAACTAATCAATCAAAGTAAATTCTCAATTGATTATAGTTGAAATTATTACTACCAATCAAAGTACATTCTCAATTGATAGTAAAAACCATTTAATCATATGAAAGTTCCTAAATTAAATCAAAGTAGATTCTCAATTAAACCTAGAAACCCTAGAACTCATATAATCAATATGAAAGTAGATTAAAACACATTATGATGTAAAAATCTTTGCTTTTAATTTGATAGTGAGATGAAAGACATAGAGAGAGAACAACTTAAATCAATAATCAAAATAAACAATTGCATTAACTCAACCTAACCTCAAAATCCATAATGGAATTACAACAGAATAGCCCTAGATGCTTAGCTCTCCATGAATGGAGTTGAATACAAGATGAAAGAAAAGTGAGAGAAGTGGTGAATGAATGAATGAAGTGAAGTCCCCTTTCTACCTCCCCTGGGTCTCTTTATATAGGGCTTGATTGGGCTTGGACTCTGAATATTCAGTTGACAAAATCTTTTATCTTATATCTTCCAAATAACTAAAAGATTTAGATAATCATAACATTATCTGGAAGAAATTTTCTGTTGATATTTCCAAATTAAATTAATTCAACAACTGAATTTTATCTTTTAGCTTTTCTAAATTTCCAAAATTGCACAAATGCCCTAAAATTTTCTCTATCTGCACTTCAGTCCTTCCTTTCTCTCCAAAATTTGCAAAAGAACCCCTTAATTGACCAGACTTTGACTATTTGACAATCTTTGACTCATATGGTCGTGGCCAATGGAAGCTCGCCACGTGGCAGTCGTTCCCAACCAAAAATTAGGGTTCTGCAGATTCGGGGAATACTCTTTCTCCAACGCCTATTCTCTCTCCGCGATTTCGCCTCTTCTCTTCCGCGGTGCTGCGAATCATGGACGCGTGAGACTTGGCATTTTCTGAGTGCAGGTTGTGCAAAGGAGATGGTTTTTCGCTGCTGATGGAGGCACTGCGAAGAAGATGATGGTGGCCGTGGAGGTTGTTGTGCGACGACGGCACTTGTATGCGCGCGATGGAGGTCTTGCGGCGACGATGATGCTCGTTGATGGCGTCCATTGCGGAATCGCGATTTGCGATTGTTGTGCGAGCGGAAGAGGTGGATATGTTTGTGGTTTGTTGGGTTGTGCAGGTGGTCCGCGAGGATGGTGGTGAAGCAGTGCTCATGGAGGTCTCGCTTTGGTGTTGGCGGTGCAAAGAAGATAGATTGGTCGTGAGTGTGGGCGGCGCGATTCTGGGTTTCTCTATGATTGGGTTTGTCTTCTTGCAGGTGCTTGCGGTGGAGAATCCATGGTGTGTGGCTTTGGGTGTCGAAAGCGGCGACGATTTCTTGATGTTGATGGTGGATGACGGCTTCGCGATGAAGAAGGGGGAGTGGCGGCGCGGTTTCACGGTGGCGGCACAGCATGGTGGTGACGAGTCCGGCGAGAAAGGAGGGAGAAGAAGTTGGCCGGCAGTGAGGATGGTACAGCGGCGGCTGACTGCGCATGGCCTGGCGGAGGCGAAACATTGGCTAGGGTTTGGATTGGGAATTAGGGTTTCAGTGGGTGGAAGATGATGATGACATGGCGGAGGGAGGTGACGTGGCGGCATGTGGTTGGCTAAATCTGTGTGGGGAGGATTTGGACACGTGGCATGATCTGGTGGAGTTTGTCTTAGGAAGGGTATGGGTAAGGAAATTTAGGAGGTGTATTCAGAATAGGGTTACTATTTGGCTTAGTATTAGGCCTGGTTAAGAGAAGAGGGGTGTATGTAGGGAAATTGAGAGGTGCAAAAAGTTACCTATTTGGCCCATCTGTACATTATTTTTCAAATAAAACCTGATTTTGGGCCTTCATTTGCAATTTAGTCCAATAAAGCTTTAATTTCAGCTGCACAAATAAATATTAGAAAATCCAAGAATAATTTATGCGCTAAAGCTCGCTTTTTACGTCTCATTAATTCTCAAACCCAACAATTTCAATCATCACAAATTCACTTTAAATCAATCATTTAAGCACATGAATCTCATTAAAAATTTTAATTTTAAAGCATAAATGTGGGCGTAAATATGCACTCATCAATGAGTTCAAGCATGCTTCTAAGTCAAAAATTGATTATCAAAATTAAGTATAAAAGTAACGGTTTTTCAACCGTTATCATGCCTACATGTCTTTTATCAATTCTTTCGTACTTTGTGGTTTCTCTATGTTTCTTATGGTCACCATTAGGCTTCTTCTTCCTCTCTCAGTCCCACAGTGGGCGCCAAAATGTTTTTGTATAAATTTGTGTAGGGCTGAAAGATATACCTTTTCGACGTAGCCTCCTTGTCTTCTGATATCTTTCTGACGTATCCTCTTTTCTTTTGATATCTAAACACCTGCTCCACTCACTTCAACTCCAAACAGGAAAAAGGTACCTGCAAAAGATACTATGACGCTCAAGTTAGGCGTTACTCAATAAGCTTGTTCTCACAATTGAATATTTGTAATTTTATAAAGCGTCCCTACCTTTGTGGCTTAACCTTGTATTTATAAGTTATTTCATGGACCTAAAAATTATCACAGGTCCAATGAAACGAACTTACCTTTAAATCTGGTCTGTTATTCATAAACAGCTTCCTTATTAGTTATCAATATCTTTAATCAATATTTTAACTATTTTGTTATCTATTCTCAGATATTATTTGTCCAAGTCATTGGCCCAATAATATTTTGCATGCTGGTCCAATTATGGTCTAACCTTAATAATTTAAATATTGGCCCAACATGGACACCTTTAAACACTGACCTAACATTAACCTGGTTGACCATCATTATCGTAGAGGATGGACCGAATGGTCATGACCGCTAACCGTTTGATTTATGTTATATACCATAACCGTTCTATTTATGTTATACACACTATGTTCTTCTCAATAATATATATATATAATATATATATATATATATATATATATATATATATATATATACTATACTATGTTCTTCTTAATTAAAAAATAAAATTAGTAGTAATATATTTTACTTTTTATAAAGGTTGAGATATTCTCGTAAAATTTGTATTCTATTATTGCTTTTGTAGTAATACTTATAGTCACTTTAAAGTCATAACTATATTTTATGAACATATAATACACTTAAATATACTCCCACTCAAATCAACAATAAATCTATATATATATATATATATATATATATATATATATATATGGGGTTTGCTAACGCGCGTACGCCTATTTTTCAGTTGATACATTTCAGCAATGTGTACCGGATTTAGTAGCCTAAAATACCCTTATATATCATGAATTTTAAGTTTTAAGGTTAAGGGTATTTTAATCATTTTCATTCTCAAAACTAAAAAAAAAAAAAAGAAACCCCAAACTCTTGCTCAACTCTCTCATTCCTCTCAACCCTTTCTCTTTCATCTCTCTCACTCTGACATTTTCTCTGTCATCCTATGGTAGTCCCAACTGAAAAAAATCATAAACATTGCCTGTTAAACAATCTTACAAAAACAGATTTTATAATGAGTTTTCATTTTATAATTTTTGTCTTATTTAATTTTATCCAATTTTCACAAGCATAAAAGAATTGGTAATTGACCTGGAAAAAATCAGAAATACTCGTTGTTAAACAATTTCTTACAAAAAAATGATTTTATAATGAGTTTCCATTTTATAATTTTTGTCTTATCTAATTTTCAAAAGCATAAAAGAATTGGTAATTGACCTGGAAAAAATCAGAAATACTTGTTGTTAAACAATTTCTTACAAAAAATGATTTTATAATGAGTTTTCATTTTATAATTTTTGTCTTATCTAATTTTCACAAGCATAGTGACATCAAAGGAATTGGTAATTGGCCTGGAAAAAATCAGAAACACTCGTTATTAAACAATTTCTTACAAAAAATAATTTTATAATGAGTTTTCGTTTTATAATTTTTGTCGTATATAATTTTATCTAATTTTCACAAGCATAATGACATCCGAAGGAATTGATAATTGGCCTGAAGAGTTTTTTTTAAAGATAATGATTCAACATATGCAGATGATGAAATTATAGAGGTTGGTGAAAATGGTAAAATTGAAGAGATCTTGAATGAACCTTTTCCTGAAGGTGAATATGTCAATGACCAATCTCTTTACAAAATTTACAAAAAAGAAATTGTTTAACGAGAAGTGTTTTTGATTTTTTCAATTAGGGCTACAGTAGGGATGAGGTGGGAATGAGAGAGATAAAGAGAAAGGGTTGAGAGGAATGAGAGAGGTTAGTATGGGTTTAAGTTTCTTTTTAGTTTTGAGAATGAAAATTATTAAAATACCCTTAACCTTAAAACTTAGAATCCATAATATATAAGGGTATTTTTATCTACTAAAACTCTACACATTGTGTACCAACTGAAAAACAGGCGTACACGCGTTAGTAAATCCCTATATATATAAACTTATAAAATACATTCAACATTAAACCTGATTTGTCATTTGTTATATTAATAAAATAATGAATTTCATTGAAGAAAAAAGCTACGTCTATGATGAGTCAATATTTTGTTCACTTCACTTAGTTTATTGTGCTAGAATTAATCAGGAAATTGTGCTTAAATGTCCGGTATTTTTCCGTTTTTGTTAATTGTGCTTAATTTGATCGGAAATTCGTATTTTAACTAATTTGAATTGTCTGAGCTTATTATTTTTATTATTGATTGGAGGAAAAAAATTTTGGAAATACAATTTGGGACACTTGGAGGTAAAATGAGTGAAGAGGTGTGAATTTCATATTTAAGGGTGCACTGGGAGAAGATGTTGTTGATTTCACATGGAGTCTTGGCCTTATAAAGCTCACTAATTCCATTTTCATTTTTATAGCACAAAAAGCACAGTAGTTGTCACGTGAACAATTTGGTTCAATGCTTTTACTATTCGAGCTTTTATTATTGAAATGTGCTTTTTGTTGTTTACATTCACGTATTGCTTCTCTTTCTTTCTTTAAGGAAAAGTGATTATTAATTGGTAAATGGTTGCACATGAAAGCATTGAACGGCACACACGTAAAGGGGAAGGGCAATTATCTTCTTTAAAAATTCTGCACCAAGAAACACAATGGGCCCACGGATAAGTAAATCTCCACTAAGAATGGGTGGCTTCTATTGGTTTTATGATGGCTGGAGTGCAAACCGAAATCTTCACGCTTCCAGCAGCTTTGGACACACTGCCACGTCCAGCAGGAGCAGCCACGTTGAGGAGGTGCTTCACTAAAGCAAGGTGTCCAAAGAAGACAACAACACGGCCCAAAGCAGTCCAGCACGTTCAGAAAGCAATCCACGTCCAGCTTGGAGAGAATGGAGGGTAGCGATCCAAAAAGCAAAGAAGCAGCACCCAACAACTTCGGTCCAGCAGAGAGAAGACTTCATACATCCAGCTGGCTGGGAAGGGTAGCAAAAGGAGAGCTCCAGCAGTGTTGAGGTGTCTCGGCCGAGGGCTGGATAGTCTAGGGTCCAGCCGCCACTTGCCACTCTCTGAGTTTTATGCTTTTTAGAGGCTTTTGTTTTAAACATTTTTTGGAGAAATGTAAGAACGGAGGGATATATTCACGCAGATACGATTTGTAGAATGAAAGAAGAACACTCTTGCCTTTTCATTTTGGGTTTTTTTTATGCACTTTTGATTGAATCCTTTTATTGTTTCTATGCTTGAATATTCACGCGTGTTGAGCTGGAAGAGAAGCAAAGCAGTGTTGGAATGTTGGGAAGTGTTGCAGCTGTAACGGAAAGGAAGTGGTGATTAAGGGGAAGCAGCAGCACGTAGGTGAAGCGCTGATTCCAAGAGCACGTGGAGTTGGAAAATGATGACACGGCTGGAAGCATTGAAGCTGGAGGTGTCACGGCCTGGAAGGGCTCTCGGTTTCTCTCCAGTAGCACTAGGGGAATTAGTTTTTTTCTTTCTTTTAGATGCATGAACGGTGATTATTTTGGATTGCACAAGCACTTTGCAATTGCTCAGTTCGATTCTCGGTTTGCATCATTGGTCTTTTAGGCACTACGGTGATTTTGATTTTGCACATGGTCACGGCTTGCTGGAAGAAAAGTGAAGCGTCACTCACTTTGCTGGAAGGAAAGTGGAACGGTCAAAGTATGGAGGGCTACGGGTAGAGAGGAAAACGTTTCATTGATTTTGGAAGTGATATTTACTGTTTGCATACTGAAAGTACACTTTAATTGGATAAAAAATTGGTGCTGGATGTGTGAAGGGGCGTGCGCCAGCTACCACACAAAAAGACATCTTTTATCACATTCATTTTTCCTAGGGAGAAGAGAAGCACAGTGGTGGTGATTTATTTCTCTTTCCATTTTGCTTTGAAGTGCTGCATATTTCTTTACTGTTTGCCATTGAAAAGAGTTTTTATTTATTGTTGAAAAGAGAGCACACTCTCACGACCAAAAGGGAGAGCACTAGGGAAATTGTTTTTCTTTTCTTTCTTTAGGAGGTATATGGCTGATTTTATTTAGCAAGGCTGTGACGGCCAAGAGTTCATTTTAGAAACAATCTTAATTTCCAATTCTCTTGGGAGCATGTTCACGTTCACGGGTTGCATCCATATTTCTTCTTTCTTTTAGATTCATTGTTTTAATGTCTACCTTACAATATTGCATTTAATGTTTTAGCTTAAGTGTTGCATTTTTATAATTTGAATTGTGTTTGAATATTTATCTATTGTATTGTTTTCTTTAAATGTTTTCATGCACTTTAATGCTTTCAATTTTATTCGGTTGTATTTAATTTTCATTTTAATTTCTTCATTTGCATTCACAAAAACACTTTCAAAACTTCCCACCCCCCCTTCGTGTGTGATCTGAGACTGAACCGCAAATTGGTCCTTGAGAGACGACCTAGGAGTCACTTCCTAGTAATATACTGCATTAATTTTGCAACAACTTTTGTGTGAGGTGCGACCCTCTCATCAGTCTATACATTTATTAATTAATTTCATTGAAAAAAAAAACTACATATATACATTTATTAAGTAAAAAATTGATATGATTAAGGAAGAATACTTTGGCACGAAAAGATAATTAATCTTAAATTCATATTAAGGAACAGAAAAATGATACTTCAACAACCATTTTTGACAACATTTTGACACGGGACAGGTGTCAAAATGCTATTGGTCCAGGTGGAAAATGGTTTCAGATTTTTTAATGACGTGGAAAGAGATTTCAATCGCAGAGAGGTTTCAAATTTGAGGGTTTCATTTTCAGTTTTGGCAATTTGAATTTGGGGCATTGGTAGAGAGAGAAGAGAAGCTTGAGAGAGAGCGGGAACCCTAGAGTGAGAGTGTCGCCGGAGTCCGTCTTCCTCCGACCAGCCACGAGTGTCGTCGTTCTGCCCGAAGGTTCCGCCATTTCGAAGCACCGTTCAACGCCGAAACCACCATTGACATGGGTTTTAAAGCTTCCCGTCGTTTGTTTCGCTACAACCTCCTTTTGGAAGCACTGTCGTAGGTGAAAACCACCATTGAAGACGAAAAAACATAGTTTGTAAGTTTCCGTGGTTCGTTTTGATTTTTTTTCTTGTTGTTGTTCGGTGATTTTCACTTATTTTAATTATTTGAATTTTTTTATCATTTCGGGATTGTTGTATTTTTTGGGAGCAAAATATGAACAAGTGAACTAAATATTGAAATGCATAAGTAAATTTTTTTATTTCTAATAAATTTGTTAATATTTTCTTTATGTTGTTTACATATGATAATGTGTTTGTAGGTATCAGATAGAAGAAGCAAAAATTTGAACTTGAGTAAACCTCTGATAACAGTTGAAAAACTGTTATTTTCATGATTAAAATTGACACTAAAAGCAACCTTTACACTTAGAAACTAGCTTGAAATCATGCTTTTCTTCATATTTTCATAAATAAGAGAGTTGGACAGGTTTATGCTTGATTTCAGTGTTTTTGTGCAGGTTTTAAGGTGAATTTGGTGAAAGAAGTGAAGAAGGAGAGAGATAGAATCAGAAAAGACATCAAAAAGTGCAAAAGGAGAAGCCGAAGTCACCGCTCAGCGGCAGTTTACCGCTGAGCGGCACTCAGGAGCTTACGGGAGATCCGCTGAGGGGCAAAATGGCCGCTGAGGGGAAGAAACGTCTCACGTACTTACCGCTGAGCGGTACTTTACCGCTGAGCGGCACTTTTATGGGCTTGGACCTAATTTTCTATAATTTATGAATAATATATAAGCTTTAGGGTTTCCTAGGGTTAGGTATCTTTGGCAGAAACGAAGCAAACACTCTCTCTTCCACCCCTTGGGGTAGATTGGGAGATGGTGACAGCTCTCCTCTTCATTTTCTCGGGTTTTTCTATCTCTTTCATTCTTTCATTATTGTTCATCTAGGTTCACCATGAATATGGTGAACTAAACTTTGTATGTTTGTTGGGGAATCAATGTAATCTTTTGAAGCTCTCATATATGGAATTTGTTTTTACATCTTTTATTTAAGATCTATGCTTTCTTTCATCATTAGTTAGGGTTTTCCTCTTTGCTTAATGCTTGCGTTGTTTAACTCATTCGATGCATGATTATTGGTTTTATCGATACGGGCGCGTAGATCCGGGGAATTTCTCCCAATATCATATTGGTTGTCGTTAAGCTCCTGCACTTATGAACTGATCATTAGGAATGCTAGGAATTGTATGAACTCGTGATTAGGGAGAAGCCTTCTTGAAAGGTACTTTAGAGAGTGGCATTAACATTGATGATTTGAATGTTGAATTCGTAAAATATATGAGAGTGGATAAGATGAAATTGAACCCCAACAACATATTCATACATATATTTCATTGAAAGTGTTTATCTTTTGCTTTTGCCATTGATCAAAACTTCATGCATACATATTTAATTTTCGTCTTTTGCATATAAAATCCAAATATTTTGTCTTTAAGTCTTAGCTAATCAATAAACCACACAACTAAACTAGGCCGTGAGTCCTTTGGGAAGAACGATACTTGGTCTTACCAAGTTTATTACTTGAACGATTCGGTCATACTTGCTGATTGAAAAACAAGTTTGTGACATCATATTTTGGTGTTCATAAATTTGTCCATCAAGTTTTTGGCGCCGCTGCCGGGGACTCTGGTTTAACTGGTTAATTTGTGTGATTATTGATTATCTTTGACTTTAATTTTGAATTTCTGTTTTTATTTTCTGTTTTTATTTTTTTCGGTTTTTATTTTATTTTATTTTATTTTATTTTATTTTCTGTTTTCTGTTTTTATCTTCATCCTATATCTTTTTGTGCTAACCAAATATTCTAGGGTTTTGTGTTCTTGTGTATGCAGGAGGCAATTCGAACTAGGAGCAAGAAAACAGCAGAACCTCTTCTTGAAGGTCTAGACGAGAGTAGACGGAGGAGAAGAATCCGAACATCTAGAGAACTTTTCCCTCCTCCGGAAACTCTGTTGCAACCATCACCACAAGGTTCTGTTCATAGCACAGAAAATATGGAGAACAATAATATCAGAAGAACTCTTGCTGATTACACCAATATAGCTGGACCTCAGCACTTTAACAGTATAGCTAGACCTAGAGAGCTAACATGGAGGTCAAACCAGCACTCATCCAACTGGTAAAAAGCAATCAATTCAATGGGTTATCTCATGAAAGCCCATATGAGCACCTCACAACCTTCAATGAGATTTGCAACACAGTCAAAATTAATGGGGTGCTAGATGAAGCGATCAAACTTAGTTTGTTTCCTTTCTCATTGGGAGGCAATGCTAAGCTTTGGTTGAATTCTTTCCCAGAAGGAAGTTTCACAGAGTTGGAAGCAGTGGTAACAAAGTTTTTAAACAAGTACTTTCCACAATCTAAGGTGACAAAAGGCAAGCAAGAGATATCTTCATTTAAGTAGTGCATGGAAGAATCACTGGGGCATGCATGGGATAGATACAAAAGTCTGCTAAGAAAAACACCCACGCATGGCTTTGAAGAACAGGAAGTAGTCTTAACTTTCCTTGGAGGGCTTGGTTCACAAACCAAGATGATGTTGGACGCCTCAGCAAGAGGCAATATTAAATGGAAAACTCCAGAGGAAGCCCCAGAAATTATAGAAAACATGGCTACTAGTGATAATGAGCTGCACAGTGAGAGAGGAGCTCCTATGCAACAAAAAGGGATTCTCCAATTATAGACACATGATGCCTTGCTAGCTCAAAATAAAATTCTAACTCAACAGCTGGAGACTCTGACTAAAACTCTTGCACAATTGCCTAAAGAGTTGAAAACTGCTGCACAGATACAAACCCAGTTGTGCGAATTATGTGGAGGTGACCATATCAATGGTCAATGTGCCTTTCCAGTTGAAGCTGTAGAGGACGTTAATTTCATGGCCAATCAATTTCCATACCGTCAAGGGAATTACAATCAAGGGTGGAAACCACACCCAAGCATTGGTCAAGGACAAACTGGGCAAGCTAGCCAATATAATAAGCAGCAGCAACCAACCTTTTGGCAACAGTTATCTATGCTTAATGAAAGATCAACAAGGTTGGAAGAAACTCTTCAGCAATTCATACAGAAAACTGAATCTTCTCAAAAGAGCACTGAAGCTGCTATAAAGAACTTGGAGATTCAAATGGGTCAGATTACCAAGCAATTGGAAGAAAGGCCAAATAGAAATTTTGGGGCTAATACTGAGGTTAACCCCAGAGAAGAGTGCAAGGTGGTAAAGAGTGTGATGATGATAAAGTTGAGTTAGATACAGAAGAGAGAAAAGACATAGAGAGCAAAAGTACTTTTCCTTTTCCAATCCATCAAGGGAAACAAATGGACTTCACAGAATTATTCATAATGGTGGATAATGAAGCACCTTGGGAACAAATTCTACAGCAAATCGCAGTTTACACAAAATCTGATGAAGAAATCTCTACAAAGAAGAGACGTAGAGATGATGAGGCAAAAGAGTGTATAACTGTTAAAAAAGATTCATTCCCTCCTAAAGCATCAGATCCAGGCAGTTTTTCTATCCCTTGTACCATAGGGAAGAAAAAGGTAAAGAAAGCTCTCCTTGATTTAGGTTCAAGTGTTAACTTGATACCTTATTCTTTACTGGAGCAAATTGGCAATGTTAAAGTGAAACCTGCAAAGGTTAAAATAGTAATGGCCGATGGATCTTCAAAGGAGCCATGTGGGATTGTAGAGGACATTATAGTTTGTGTTGGCAAACTTCAGTTCTTGGCAGACTTTGTGGTGATGAAGATGGAGACAGAGAAGATACCTATCATACTTGGAAGACCGTTTATGAAAACGGCCAGAGCTATTATTGATGTAAATGAAGGTATAGTGGTGCTCCAGGACAGAGAGGAGAGAGTGGTGGTAGACGTCTTCAAAGATGAGACGCAAGCAAGGGAGGAAGAAGCTAGTTATAAAGCTGCATTTCGAGATGCACCCATGACTAGCCGTAAAGATGAAAATCTCAAGATTTCAGGTAACCATTGTTTGTTGTTTCAAGTACCCAAGGAAGAAAATATTGGAAGAGGAGGAGAAATTCCTAGTGACTGGGAGAAAAGAAAACTCCAACTTGGCTCACCTGTAAGAATCAAGAACAAGTTGTGGGTTGTGAAGGGCTTTAAAGAGAAGGAGATGATAGAGATAGAGTCTCCATATTCTAGAAGAACCAAGATAGTTCAGAGGAAACAGCTGAGGAGTTGGTGGAATGACAACATCAACTATAAAGACGATGGAACTTGAACTTTATTAGGTCAAGCTAATGACGTTAAAAGAGCGCTTGTTGGGAGGCAACCCAGTGGATTTAAAGACTTTTGATTTGGTTTTGTAATTTTTAATTTGTGAACATTATTTTTGTAATTATTTTGTTGGAGATAGCATCTACTGAAGGATGCTAGGTGGTTAAGTATCTACTGAAGGATACTATGTTTGTAACACCTACTGATGGGTGTTGGTAAGAAAATTTTGCACCTACTGATGGGTGTTGGTGGATTTTCGGTAGATTGGGCAGACGTGAGGAGTTTGAGATTCTGAAGTGAAGAATCTCTCGGAGGCTTCGTTGATGAGGAGACTCGAAACGTGGCTGATAAAGTTGATGATGCGACGAGAAGAAATGTGTCTGCGAGGAGTACTGACGCGTGCCAAGTGCATCTGCTGGATGGAGGAGAGGTGAGTATACGGATGAGTGAGACACTGATGATGGGAAATGAGAGAATGGATAGTGTGAAGGGAAGGTGGCTAGAGGAGATCCTTTGGGATTCTCTAGCTTTGACTTTCAAGGGAATTAATTTCTGGAGTTCTCTCTACAGAAAGTTTAATTCATTATTCTCAAAAGTATCTTACAAGAGGTGGTGACATGTCTATATATAGGACTAAAAGTCCATCCTATCTAGCACATGCCTAGCTCCTTTTACACATGTTTTAATAAAAGTAAAAGAAATCCTACACTGAACTAATTGGCCTTGGGCCCCGTTTATCATCCCCTCCCCCTTGGAAAGGATTTGTCCTCAAATCTGATGATGCTTCTGAAGACTTATTTTTGTTGGCTTCACAAGAATTCCTCCTGGGTCAAATATCCATCTGCAATAAGCATCAAACATATCTCTAATTAGTTTTCTTTGACCCAATAAGATATATAAAAGAATATGTGTAGAAGAAGGTTTCCTAATTTTGAAATTTTTAATTTTAATATAATAAAGAAACCTTTCTTCATTTGAAATTTTATTTGTATCTTGAGTTATTGGTAACCATAAAGGTAACCATAACCCAAGTTGTGACTTTGCATGTGTTGAAAGTGATAACATTTTTAAAGATTGAGTGGCAAATTCTTTGAAAGAAAAGTGAAATTTGGGAAATTCAAATATAAATGGAGAAAAGTGAGAGGATAGAAAATCTCCCCTGAAGATTCTAGCTTCTAGTGTAGGAGGATATGTTGCCCTTAGTTGCTCTCTTTTTTTCTTTTCTTCCATTTCTATCCTTTCAACTTCTTCCTTTTCTCTTCTTTGTGCTTCTTTTCTTTCTTTCTTTCTTCTTTTCTCTTCTTCTCTTCCTTCCTCGTCTCTTCTCTCTCTCTTCCTCTTTTCTTCTCTCTTTTTCTTCCTCTTTTCTTCTCTCATTTTCTTCCTCTTCTCTTCTCTCTTGCTCTTTTCTTTTCTCTTCTTCTCTTCTTTCTTTTTCTCTTCTCTCTATTTCTTCCTCTTTTCTTCTCTCTTGCTCTCTTCTCTCTCTTTTTAATCTCTCAATTCTATATTTGCTTGTCTCTTCCCATAGCCTCTTAAGTTTTTTGAAAAACTCACTTTCCCTATGAGAGAATCCACTTAAATTTTGAATGAATGACTCACCTTCTCTAATAAGTTCTCTCATAAGTTTTAAGTTTCTTTCAATTTCTCGAGGCACAAACTTTCTTCTCATACAAGCTTTCAATTCATTCCAATCATAGATGGGATATTTTCTACCTATCTTAACATGATATTGTCTATCATCCCACCACTCTCTTGCATGCTTTTTAAAACTAGAAGTGTAAAGACTAAGAATATAAGATTCACTATCTCTAGAATAGAAGGATTCAGATTTACTTTTTCTCACCATGAATGAATGCATGCCATCAATTTCCTTTTCCCAAGCTAGGTATGTTAATGCACCAATATCATCACCAAATAATGGAATACTTTCACTAGCTTGTTTATACAAATCATCTTCAATCCTATCAAATTCATAAGATGAACAAGACTTCCTTCTAGCTTTATCATGTTCTCTTTTGATGCCTTTGTAAACTAAGTTGCTTATCAAAATTAAAATTCCTAGAAGACCTATATGAATAACAAGACATCTTTGTTTCTAAAAGTTTTTCTAGTATAAAAGATATACAAGATTCACACTTAGACAAGTCCCAAGTAAGAGAGGTGAGTCATGAAGACTGCTTAAGTACCAAGTCTTGCCTTGCCAGAAATGTCTTAGGTTACTACTAGTTACCCTTTAAACTAAAATCACTTTTAAAATCAAAGGACACAACTCACAAACAATCACAACAATTAAACACTAATAGACGAGACTCTTCGGACTCTAATGTGACAAGGCTTAGAGTTTAATCTCTTCTAGCCTAAGTCACCCCTAAACGTGAACACAAAATCAAACAAACAAAACACTTAAGAAAATAGCGGACTCTAATGACCCCTACGAGATACACAAATGAAGTCAATATTAAAGTCTACTCCTATGGTGAAGCTTGTAGCTTTGGCTAACAAGACACATTCACCTGTCTAGCTATGCTAAACAAATCAAAGCAAGTAAGATTGCCAAGAGTTTGAAAGAGCACCAAGGACTCTTCCAAAGAACTTGGACTTTATAGAAGGCCCTTTTACAAAACAAAAGCTAAAACTAACAGTGGGCTAAGACAAACCCATTACAATTCAGATGAATCAAACAAATACAGAGAAAATAAAAAAATCAAAACCATGATGCGGTCCTAGACCACTTCTTCATCTTGCACGAAATCTTCCAGAGGCCAAATATTCCTTTCAATTCTCAGCCTAGATCAAGAAACTAGCTTATCCAATCCTGCAATCACACATGCACAAAACTGCTATGAGTATTCACTTGGTTAAAACAGATTGCAAAAGAGTATATAGGGTAGTAATAACTTCCCTTTCTCTTGGCTGCACAAGCTTTCCAAGCTTTCCACTAAGATTATGCTGCTGTTCAATTAAACTCCTGCACAAACTGAATTCCAACCAAATCAACAATTAAACAATTTTAATCCTAACGATTGCAGGCCATACTAAACAATTTAAGCATATCAAAACAGTTTGAGATAAAAGAAACTCCCTTTAGTTCAGATGGTTGCTAGCCTGCTCCAACTACACTTTTGCTCAATTTTGTTGTTGCTGGAATCAACTCTCTTGAATCCCCTGATCAGTTCAATCCTACAAAGGCAAATGCAGATCTGCAATCAAAATTTTTTTTTTTAGCTAGAACAATTTGCACAATGAAAACAAATAACAGTAAGAACTTCCCTTTTATTCTCTGGCCTTCACGGTGCACTTGTTAATCCTGACAGCGAATAGAATTGCTTTTGCTCCCAAATGACAAACTGCAATTAAATATTCACACTCAATTCAGCAGAGCAACCATCAATGCTATCAATTTCCAGCTAAGACAGAAACAGTTAAGCAATCCAGAGGTAAGAAAGTTAAACAACTCCCCTAACTAAATGGTTGGTCTATCTTGCTGTAAACTCTACTGAGATTCTGCTGCTGCTTAAAATTCTTGACTCCAAATGTTTATCAACTCTGCACACAACACTCCTAGTTTGCACTTTATCCCTGCACTGATTTAGTTCAAATCTGCACACTGAAATTACACTAATTCCAGCAAAATACACATAAACATGAATATTAGACCAGATGCAAATGGGTGTAATTCAAAGCTGAACCCAAAATGATTAAACAATCATTCCAAATTAATCAAAACCTGATCAAACCAATGGACAAAGAGTGTTATGATGTAATGCGGAAAATTCAGCTAACATTAAGCAATGAATTTAAACAGAATGGAAATCTGCACAAATAAATCTCAGCTGTTTAAGCTCTCAAATCATTTCATTGAAATTCTGATATGCACACATAGGCCAATGTACTCAATTTTCATCATATTCAAATATATGAAGTTCAAACCTTAGTCCAACTGATTAGACAACCACCACAAGCTAATCAAATCAATGGAGAAAGATTAACATGATGCAATGCAGAAATTGGCAGTTAAAACAATGTTGATGCACTTCCAGAAATGCTCATAAAACAATCAGCACATTATTTAAAAATCCTATGCATCTACCAAGTTCGCATAGGTCTTATCAAATCAGAATCAACATTCAACATGCCCAATTAAACCATAAAATCAACAATTCACTTTCAAAACAGTGAGTATATCAATTAATTCAGCAGGCAATGTTTGACAATAAAGTGAGTGCAATGACAGTTTAAACATTCACAAGCACAATTAGCATCACTAGCAAATCAGCCATCACATTCAAGCATTTAATATCTCACTGAATTCATCAACCTTTTATGAACTAAATTGATTTCAATAACTTCTTAAACAGTCACAACTCTCCACTCTGATCATCTCATTTTCGTTTCCTGCACAATGAACAATCAACAAATGGTTAGTTGAAACTGAACTCTTGTAAATGCCAATAGCCGCTAATCTCACAGCACCCAGATTTCTCTCTTAAAACATTTTAAGGCACTCAAATGAAATTTTCAGTCTAAGCCAGAGAATCCTGTGGATCACCACCACCTAATATGCTACCATTCACACTTACCTTCTTTCAAATCCCAAAAACCAAGATGGAATCAGATTTCTCAATTCAGGAAAAATGGTTAACTAAGGCAAAGTGATGGACAAACAGTACAACCACTCAAATAGCAGGGCAGACTCTAACTAAGGAAACTCTAGACCAGATGAAATAAGCAAATAAAAGCTTCAATTAAAAGTTGGCAGAATAGATTTCACATGCATTGCAGACAAAACTAGATAACCAACAAAGACAAACAAGAAGCAAAGCTATCAAGAAGGGAAGCACTCAAAAATGAACCTAAGATCAGTTATAGAGTAGATTTCAAAAGCAATAAAAAGATGAAGAACAAATTGCAGAACTTTTGTAAACAAATGTTCAAACTGATTCACTTTATTTCAGAATTGTAGTGCAGCATCTAACATTGTTAATTTCAGCCTTATGCACTGTTTTACAATGAAATCAGTAGAATCAACTCCAATTACAAGTGTTATTGCTTGGTTCAAATTCAAATCACAAATTTAGTGGTTGTTTTGTACAAGATTACAAGTACTGCTGATGTGATGCAGATTTTTGTGGATTAATCATCAACCACTTACAAATCTTAAGCCAGAACAACTTTGACACAAAGGTGCAGTAACACAAGCCAAATCAAATTTAATTCTGCAGAAAAGAAATTAAAGCACTCAGACACAATGACTCTAGGATGTACTGATGTTAGAACTTAGTAATGATCTAATACTAAGCTGAATAGACACACAGTCAAGAACATTAAAACAGACTTCAAAGAAAAACCAGTTCGGTGTGGCTGGCCAAAAGAGAGACTGAGGCTACTAGCTCAATGTAACATTTCATAGCTTAATTGTTGTGCATTTGCTATCCACAAGCAGATTCAACTTTTAGCTCACAGAATTTCAAAAGTGCAATACAATTATATGTAATGGACAACATCAAAAACTAAAGACAGCTTCAGAGAAATGAAATGACATTAAAACTGCTGTTGAAGTCTGTCATCAAGCTCATTCAACTGAATGTCACTGCTTATGATGATGGACAGATCTTACTCAAAGCAAAAACTCAATTGAATCAGTTAAACTCAGATTTAATTGACAATTAAAAACAAAGCAACATGACATAGACAAAACAGAAATGGATTTAGAAAATAAAAGACTCAAACAAATTGGATTCACCGAATAAAATGATATAAGACTCAAAGCACAGAACGACGCAACACACAATATAGAAATTGGAAACCTATTTGAATAACTCAAACAGATACACAAAATCACAATTGAACTGAAATCAACCAAGACAGTAAAAGAAATGATGAACAATGCGTAAGCTAAACAGATCAACACGATTTGAATTAGAGACTCCAGACAAAACAAAAACACGACTGAATCAAATGAAACAAAACTCAAAACAGAAACAAGGAACGAAACAAAAATGCGAAAATGAAAGAAGTTGAACGCACAGCGTTAAACCAGAACATGAATCAAGCAGAAACCTAATGAACAGATCAAGACCAAAAACACATGAATCCACACAAGACAGAGAAGGAATCATAATGAACAACACGAATAATTTGAAAAAACCAAACGCACAGATTGAATCTCAAGAACAGAGAACAGATCGAGACAGAAAAATTTGAGAATCGACGAAGAGTAACTCAGATAAGAGAGAAATGAGATACTTAGCTCAAGCGGACGCGCCTAACCTAGGCTCTGAATACCACATGATAGCTGACGGCTTGAGCTAAATCCGGAAACGACGAGAAATCTGGATTTTGCTCGAGATGAAGACCGGGAAGCAGCGGAAGAAACAGACGTAGTCAAGAACCCTAGTATTTGGATTCGAAGATGAACAGCGAGGAACAAACCAGAGATTCGAGGTTTGTTCGGTTGAAAACCTAGGGTTTGATGCGGAAGCGGTTTGAGCGATGGAGAAGTGATTTTAGTCGGTGAGAAAGGATCTAATCGGTGGAGAATGGTCGTGAAGCAGAGATGAATATGTGGTTCGGTAGATTGGGCAGACGTGAGGAGTTTGAGATTCTGAAGTGAAGAATCTCTCGGAGGCTTCGTTGATGAGGAGACTCGAAACGTGGCTGATAAAGTTGATGATGCGACGAGAAGAAATGTGTCTGCGAGGAGTACTGACGCGTGCCAAGTGCATCTGCTGGATGGAGGAGAGGTGAGTATACTGATGAGTGAGACACTGATGATGGGAAATGAGAGAATGGATAGTGTGAAGGGAAGGTGGCTAGAGGAGATCCTTTGGGATTCTCTAGCTTTGACTTTCAAGGGAATTAATTTCTAGAGTTCTCTCTACAGAAAGTTTAATTCATTATTCTCAAAAGTATCTTACAAGAGGTGGTGACATGTCTATATATAGGACTAAAAGTCCATCCTATCTAGCACATGCCTAGCTCCTTTTACACATGTTTTAATAAAAGTAAAAGAAATCCTACACTGAACTAATTGGCCTTGGGCCCCGTCTATCAACTTTGTCTAGTTCGTCCACTTCGTGCACTTCACCAACTTTGTCAATTTCCTCCACATCCTCCACTTCGTCCACTTCGTCCACTTCATCAACTTCGTCCACTTCGTCAACTTCTTCCACTTCGTCAACTTTGTCCACTTCGTCCACTTCTTCCGCTTGGTCCACTTCCTCCATATCGTCCACTTTCTCCACTTCCTCCACTTCCTCCACTTCATCCACTTAGTCGACTTCGTCAACTTCGTCCACTTCCTCCACTTCCTCCGCTTCCTCCACTTCGTCCACTTCGTCCACTTCGTCAACTTCGTCCACTTCGACAACTTCATGCAGTTCTTCAATTTCTTCCACTTCGTCCACTTCGTCAACTTCGTCCGCTTCTTCCACTTCCTCCACTTCGTCCTCTTCACCAACTTCGTCCACTATGTCAACTTCGTCAACTTTGTCAATTCGTCCACTTAGTCCACTTCCTCCTCTTCCTCGACTTCCTCCACTTCCTCCACTTCCTCCACCTCCTCCACTTTGTCCCCTTCGTCAACTTCGTCCACTTCGTCAACTTCGTCCACTTCCTCCACTGCCTTCGTTTCCTCTACTTCGCGACTTCGTCAACTGTGTCCACCTCGTCTATTTCGTCCACTTCGCGCACTTCCTCCACTTCGTCCGCTTCGACAACTTCATCAAATTCGTCCACTTCGTCCACTTCGTCAACTTCGTCCACTTCGTCCACTTCGTCCACTTCGTCCACTTCGTCCACTTCGTCCACTTCGTTAAATTCGTCAACTTCGTCCACTTCGTCTATTTCTTTCACTTCTTCCACTTCTTCCTCTTATTCATCTGCTTCTTCTTCTTCTTCGCCCACTTCTTCCCTTCGTCCACTTCCTCCACTTCGTCAACTTCGTGTACTTCCTCCACTTCGTCGACTTCCTCCACCTCCTCCACTTCCTCCACTTCGTCAACTTTTTCAACTTCGTCCAGTTAGTCCACTTCTTCCATTTCCTCCACGTCCTCCACTTTGTCCAATTCGTCCACTTATTCGACTTCTTCCACTTCCTCCAGTTCCTCCACTTCGTCCACTTCGTCCAGTTCCTCCACTTCGTCCACTTCACCAACTTCCTCCACTTCCTCCACTTCGTCAACTTCCTCTTTTTCGTCCACTTCGTCAACTTCGTCGACTTCTAAATTTTCTCCCACGTTGTCACCTTCGTCCACTTCGTCCTCTTCGTCCACTTCACCAACTTCGTCAATTTCTTCCACTTCCTCCACTTCGTCAAATTCGTCCACTTCATGCACTTCGTCCACTTCATCAACTTCTTCCACTTCGTCAACTTCGTCAACTTCCTCTGCTTCGTCCACTTCCTCCACCTCCTCCACTTCCTCTACTTCTCCCACTTTGTCCACTTGATCCACTTCGTCCACTTCGTCAACTTCGTCCACTTCCTCCGCTTCCTCCACTTCGTCCACTTCGTCAACTTCGTCAACTTCTTCCACTTCGTCAACTTCCTCCACTTCGTCCAGTTCCTCTGCTTCATCCACTTCCTCCACTTCCTCCACTTCGTGCAATTCTTCCACTTCCTCCACTTCGTCCACTTCATCCACTTCGTCAACGTTGTCCCCTTCGTCAACTTCGTCCACTTCGTCAACTTCATCCGCTTCATTCGTGCACTTCGTCAACTTCGTCCACTTTGTCAACTGTTCCCACTTAGTCCTCTTCGTCCATTTCGTTCACTTCGGTAACTTCGTCATCTTCGTCAACTTCGTGTACTTCCTCCACTTCGTCGACTTCCTCCACCTCCTCCACTTCCTCCACTTCATCAACTTTGTCAACATCGTCGAGTTAGTCCACTTCCTCCACTTCCTCCACTTCCTCCACGTCCTCCACTTCGTCCAATTCGTCCACTTATTTGACTTCCTCCAGTTCCTCCAGTTCCTCCACTTCGTCCACTTCGTCGACTTCGTCAACTTCCTCCACTTCGTCCACTTCGTCAATTTCTTCCACTTCGTCAACTTCGTCAACTTCGTCCACTTCTTCCACTTCGTCCTCTTCGTCCATTCGTCCACTTCGTCCAGTTCGGCAACTTCGTCGACTTCCTGCACTTCGTCCACTTCCTCCACTTCGTCCACTTCCTCAACTTCCGCCTCTTCGTCAATTTCGTCCACTTAGTCCACTTCCTCCGGTTCTTCCACTTCGTCCACTTCGTCAATTTCGTCAACTTCGTCCACCTCGTCCACTTCTTCAACTTCGTCCACCTTGTCCACTTCGTCCACTTATTCCACCTCGTCCACTTCGTCCACTTCGTCCACTTCGTCCACTTCGTCCACTTCGTCCACTTCGTCCACTTCGTCCACTTCGTCCACTTCGTCCACTTCGTCCACTTCGTTCACTTCGTCAACTTCGTCCACTTCGTGAAACTTGTCAACTTCGTCCACTTAATCCATTTCTTTCCGTTCTTCCACTTCTTCCACTTCTTCCTCTTATTCTTCTTCTTCATTTTCTTCTGCTTCTTCTTCTCTTCGCCCACTTCTTCGTCCACTTCGTCAACTTCGTCCACTTCGTCCACTTCGTCCACTTCGTCCACTTCGTCCACTTCGTCCACTTCGTCAAACTTGTCAACTTCGTCCACTTAATCCATTTCTTTCCCTTCTTTGACTTCTTCCACTTCTTCCTCTTATTCTTCTTCTTCATTTTCTTCTGCTTCTTCTTCTCTTCGCCCACTTCTTCGTCCACTTCGTCAACGTCGTCCACTTCATCCACTTCGTCCACTTCCTCCACTTCGTCCACTTCGTCCACTTCGTCCACTTCGTCCACTTCGTCAAACTTGTCAACTTCGTCCACTTAATCCATTTCTTTCCCTTCTTTCACTTCTTCCACTTCTTCCTCTCATTCTTCTTCTTCATTTTCTTCTGCTTCTTCTTCTTCTTTGCCCACTTCTTCCCCTTCGTCCACTTCCTCCACTTCCTCCACGTCGTCCACTTCATCAACGTCGTCCACCTCGTCCACTTTGTCAACTTCGTCCACTTTCTCCACTTCGTCGACTTCGTCCACTTCGTCCACGTCGTCCACTTCGTCAACTTCGTCCACTTCTTCAACTTCGTCCGCTTCGTTCGTCAACTTCGTCAACTTCGTCCACTTCGTGAACTTTTCCCACTTCGTCGTCTTCGTCCACTTCGTCCACTTCGTCAACTTCGTCATCTTCGTCAACTTCGGGTACTTCCTCCACTTCGTCGACTTCCTCCACCTCCTCCTCTTCCTCCACTTCGTCAACTTTGTCAACTTCGTCCAGTTGGTCCACTTCCTCCACTTCCTCCACGTCCTCCACTTCGTCCAATTCGTCAACTTATTTGACTTCCTCTAGTTCCTCCACTTCGTCCACTTTCTCAAATTCGTCCACTTCGTCGTCAACTTCGTTCACTTTGTCAATTTCTTCCACTTCGTCAACTTCATCCACTTCGGCCTCTTCGTCCACTTCGTCCACTTCGTCAACTTCGTCCACTTCCTACACTTCTCCACTTCCTCCACTTCCTCCACTTCGTCAATTTCGTCCACTTAGTCCACTTCCTCCGCTTCTTGTACTTCGTCCACTTTGTCCACTTCGTCAACTTCGTCCACTTCGTCCACCTCATCCACTTCTTCAACTTCCTCCACCTCGTCCGCTTCGTCCACTTATTTGACTTCGTCCACTTCGTCAACTTTGTCCACTTCGTCAACTTCGTCCTATTCGTCAACTTCGTCTTATTCGTCTAATTCGTCAACTTCTTCCACTTCGTCCACTTCGTCAGCTTCGTCCACTTCGTCAACTTCGTCCACTTCCTCTACTTCGTCCACATCGTCAACTTCGTCAACTTCGTCCACTTCATCAACTTCTTCATCTTCGTCAACTTCGTCTACTTCGTCCACTTCCTCCACTTCTTGGCCTTCCTCCACGTCCTCCACTTCCTCCACTTCGCCAACTTCGTCCACTTAGTCCACTTCCTTCACTTCCTCCTCTTCCTCCTCTTCCTCCACTTCCTCCACGTCCTCCACTTTGTCCAAATCGTCCACTTCGTCCACTTCGTTCACTTCCTCCTCTTCATCCATTTTCTCCACTTCCTCCACTTCCTCCACTTCGTCAACTTGGTCAACTTCGTCAACTTCTTCCACTTCGTCAACTTCGTAGACTTGGTCAACTTTGTCCACTTCGTCCACTTCGTCAACTTCGTCCACTTAGTCCACTTCCTCCGCTTCCTCCACTTCGTCCACTTCGTTCACTTTGTCCACTTCCTCAACTTCGTCAACTTCTTCAACTTCCTCCACTTCCTCCACTTCGTCCACATCGTCAACTTCGTCAACTTGGTCAACTTCGTCCACTTCGTCCACTTCGTCCTCTACGTCCACTTCGTCCACTTTTTCCCATTCGTCTACTTCGTTCACTGCGTCCACTTCGTCCACTTCGTCTACTTCGTTTCCTCCACTTCGTGGACTTCCTCCACATCCTCAACTTCCTCCACTTCCTCAACTTCATCCACTTCATCAACTTCGTCCACTTCGTCAACCTCTTCCACTTCGTCCACTTCGTCAACTTCGTCACCTTCGTGAACTTCGTCAACTTCGTCCACTTCGTCAACTTTGTCCACTTCGTCAACTTCTTCCACTTCGTCCACTTCGTCAACTTCGTCCACTTAGTCCACTTCCTCCACTTCCTCCACTTCGTCAACTTTGTTATATTCCTCCACTTCATCAACTTCGTCAACTTCCTCCACTTCCTCCACTTCGTCAACTTCGTCCACTTAGTCCACTTCCTCAACTTCCTCCACTTCCTCCACTTCCTCCACGTCCTCCACTTCGTCCAAATCGTCCACTTAGTCCACTTCCTCCGCTTCCTCCACTTTGTCCACTTAATCCACTTCGTCCACTTCACCAACTTCGTCCACTTCCTCCACTTCATCAACTTTGTCATATTTCTCCACTTCGTCCACTTCGTCAACTTGGTCAACTTCGTCAACTTCTTCCACTTCGTCCACTTCGTCAACTTCGTAAACTTGGTAAACTTCGTCCACTTCTTCCACTTCGTCCACTTCGTCAACTTCGTCCACTTAGTCCACTTCCTCCGCTTCCTCCACTTAGTCCACTTCGTCAACTTCTTCCACTTCGTCAACTTCTTCCACTTTGTCCACTTCGTCCACTTAGTCCACTTCGTCAACTTCTTCCACTTCGTCAACTTCTTCCACTTTGTCCACTTCGTCAACTTCGTCCACTTCGTCAACTTCTTCCACTTCGTCCACTTCGTGAACTTCGTCCACTTAGTCCACTTCCTCCACTTCCTCCACTTGGTCCACCTCGTCAACTTCGTCAACTTCGTCAACTTCGTCAACTTCGTCCACTTCGTCAACTTCGTCCACTTCGTCCTCTTCGTGCACTTCGTCCACTTCGTCAACTTCCTCCACTTCGTCAACTTAGGCCACTTCCTTCACTTCGTCAACTTCGTCCACTTCGTCAACTTCTTCCACTTCATCCACTTCGTCCATGATGAGTCAATATTTTCTCAATTTCACTTAGCTTATTGTGCTAGATTTAATCAGGAAATTGTGCTTAATTGTCCGGTATTTTTCCGTTTTTGCTAATTATGCTTAATTTGACCAAAAATTCTAATTTTAATTAATTTGGATTATTTGAGTAAATTATTTGCATTATTAATTGCAGAAAAATTCTGGAAATGCAAATTGGGACATTTGGAAGAATATTCATCTGCACACTGTGCCATTTCACTTGGAAGAGGCTACACATGATTCAATTATTTATTCTAGGGCCCGTTGGAAATTTCATTTTGGGAAGGAATAAGTTGAAAATCTGGTATGCACGGCTGAAAATGGAATGGAAGACAAGGCCCACATTGAAGCACACGGCCACACATTTAGGAGGTGCATCCAGCACATGGTCCAGCACGCAATGGGGGTGTTTATTCCTAGAGCTGCAGGACGTGGAGAGAGGGATGAGAAGTGGCAACAAGTATACACGGCCCAACATGTTTCTTCAATTCCCAGCAGCTTGGGGTGAGCACGAGGAGCACGCGGACAACAAAAGCAGCAACGGGTGGTGTCCAGCAAGAAATCGGTCCAGCTGCCAGCAAATTGAAAAGGTGCATCCAGCAGCATGGGTGGCAAAAAGAAGAAGCTGGCACACTCCACGCCCACGGTCCAGCAAGCGGAAGAGGCTTTCACGTCCAGTAGGTTGGATGGCTGAAGGAGGAACATTGGTGCATAAAGAGAAAAGGAGGAGAGCCGCCAGAGAGAGGGGGGGCTTTTACTTTTGGGAGAGAGAAGAATGTAAGAGGGTGAACGGTGATTGAAGAAGGAGCTCCAGCTGCCAACCTCGAGGGGTCTTTGCTTGGAGCGTTTTTCTTGTCTTTCATGAAATAAAAAAAAAGCACTATGTTACTGGACAATTTTTGAATGTTGCTTCCAACGGTGATTTTGATTCCAGCGTGAATTCATTTTGCTTTTAATCATGGATAGTGTCCGGTCTCAGTTTTCTTTTTGATGCTTGAATTAGAATTCCATCTAGGTTGCTATTTCATTTTGAAAAGAAGTGTGTGGTATTCCGAAAGCAAGCAGCAGCGGTGATGAATTTCTTTTCTTTGCTGGAATGATAGTAGCTTTTTCTTTTGTTTTAAAGAAATAAGAAGTAGATTAGGTTGGAGTAGATGTTGTCACGTCCAGCAAAGGGGAGAAGCCACATCCAACATTTTCATTTTCATTGCATTTGCCACATCCAATCTCGGTTACATTAAATGTTAAGCCCAAGTTTTTTTTTATTTTATTCCAATTCCACAGTGTTTCAAATAGCTGACTCACTGCACGGTGATGATTCATTTTTAATTGGAGAAAAGAGAGATGTTGATTTTCATTTTAGTAGGTGTACGGTGTAGAACATCATGGAAGTAGAAGGCAAGGTGTATTTTAGTTTGCTGGAAGCTAGCACACGGTCACATCAAGGGAGTTAGTTTTCTTTTAAATTAGGGAGAGGTGTTGTCACGGGAAGGCCACGGAGAAAGGCTACCCCACTTTAATTTTCTTTGGATAAACATTTTGAAGATTTATTTACTTTGAGAAATGATGAAGTACATTATCTTTGCTGGAATGGTGAGCACGTTAACCAATTGCTTGAGTATGAGAAGTAGATTACGTTCCAGCAGTAGTGGTGTCACGGCTTTTAAGGGCTTATTAGTTTTATTTTCATTTTGGAAGCTCGACATGTCACGGCTAGAGAGGACTTTTAGAAGCATTTGCAATTTCAAACCCTTTTGGTAGATGCACATGGGTCACGGTTAATGGTAGAGAAAAATTTATTTTCTTTTATTTCTTTTACCTAAGAATGGTTTACATTATAGGTTGAATTGATTTTCTTCTTTTTGATGGTGAATTGTGTTTGGATATTTATCTGTTGCAATGTTCACTTTAATGCTTTCAATTCTAGTTACGGTTTTATTTAATTTCCAGTTTAATTTAATTTTTTTTTCGTATCAAAACGAAATTTCCAAAACCCCCCCCTTCGTGTTTGACCTGATTTTCGAACCACATATTGGTCCTTGAGAGACGACCTAGGAGTCACTTCCTAGAACTATACTGCATTCTTTTATGCACAACTTTTGTTGGGAGGTGCGACCCTCTCATCAAAATGGCGCCGCTGCCGGGGACCAATGGTTCAGTCTTAGGTTTTTGTTGTGTTTGTGTGTGTTGTGTTTTGTCTTGTGTTGTGATGTGATGTGATGTGATGTTCTGTTTTGTGTGTGAGTGTTGCCTGTATAGATGTGTTGTGTTTTATTTGTTTCGTGATTTTTAGTATTCTTCTTTTCCCATGTCTACCTATTTTGATTTCGTGAATACTGCTTGTTTTGCTAGTGCCTCTGATTATGATTCTCCTTCTGCATGTTACTCTGATTGTAATTCATATTCTGCTGATTTCTATGTTGAGAACAATACGACTCATCCTCTAATTTCTGAGAGTGCTCTTTGTGAGCCGGTTTCACTTAAGGAGGATGATCTTCATTGCGATCTCACCCCTGGACTGATACATTTGCTGCCTAAGTTTCATGGTTTTGCAGGAGAATGCCCACACAGACATTTGGAGGAGCTCCACATCATGTGCTCTTCAATGAAGCCTCCAGATGTCCCTCTTGATTACATTTTCTTGAGCGCATTTCCGCATTCATTACAAGGAGCAGCTAAGGATTGGAAAGACTCTCTTCCTCTGAGATCCGTTACCGATTGGGGATATCTTGAGCATCAGTTTCTGAGCAAATTTTCCCTTGTGCAATATGCTTACAGCAACGGTGTTGGATGGAATGACCCTACTTTGGGATGGTATAATGCTCCACAGCATCAATATCAAGAACCACCATTCCAGAGTACTTTCATGCCTCCACCAGTCCAGCAATATCAGAGTCAACAATATGATGCTCCTGCCCAAATAGCTCCTCAGCCTTCTACTTCTGAGCCTACATTGCAGGAGTTGTTGGAGCAGATGACCATGCAGAACCTTCAGTTTCAGCAAGAGAACATGCAGTTCCAGCAAGAAATAGGAGCTGCCATTCAGAGTATGACTGATCAGATAGGGCAGATGGCCACTCAACTCACTGAGGAACAGTCTCAAGATTCAGAGTTACCATTTCAGACTGTTCAGATTCCAAACGATGATGATAGTGGCATCAACATAGAAGATGGGGAGAAGAGTCATGATCTTACTACTGCGCCACATACTTTCCCACCTTCAGATGGTCCCACTCTTGCACCTGAGGAGACCGAGAAAGATTTTGAGGACCAGGCATATATGAGCAACATTTGTGAGCCAGGTAGACCATTTTCATCTTTCACCACTTTTCCAAGCTTTAGAGAAGTGGAGGTAAGCATACCTCAATTTGATTATTCTGTTGATGATTATGCTGTTGAGGGGTATGTTGATAATTATACTGTTGATGAGCATGTTTTTAATTCTCCCTCTGTGCATGATGAGAACCACTTTTTGCTACCACATCTGAATATTTATTCTCCATGCACTGAACATGAATCTGAGCCTGTTATTGATATTGTTTCTACATCTGAAATTGATTCATGTTCTGAGGATGTATCTGAGGTTCAGCCTGTTACACTGAGATTGGGTGTTATACCCCTGCATGTTATTTCTTTGGAACCACATTGCACTAACCATGTTACAGGAGGTACACATACATTTAACCAACAAACGCCCACGGTGGAAGACAAAGGTGCTCACATACACAACAGTTTGAAGATCAATAGACACCGGCCGAACCCGCTCATCAACAATCCTTGCTTCTTAGATCCAGCTGTGGAAGACATTTCCCTGCTCGATCAAATATGGAGGATGAAGCAGTTCTTCCTCAAAACTTCCTTGCTGGATCTTGTGGTGGACGACATCTCCCTGATAGTCCAAAATTGGCAACTGCCACCATGACCAGGGGAGTTTTCTTTCTCTCTTCTCCCCCTTTCCGTACTTTTATTGCACTTGTCCATGATTTGTTCACTGTTCTGATTTCTGATCTTATTGTTTGTGACACATTGAGGACACTGTGTAGTTTAAGTGTGGTCTATTAGGGGAGATTTTTATTTTTCTTTGTTAGTTTTTGTTTTTCGTGTTAAATTTTTTTTTTCTTTTCTAGGTAGTTTTTGTTGTGTCTTGTGTACAGTTTTACATGTTTCTCTTGATTTCTGGACTTTGTTTAGGTTGTAGATGTGTCTTTCACTTCATTCATACTCTGAGTTGTTTGAAATCCTTGCTTTTCTCTGCTTGGAAGATGATCATGATGTTTGAGAGTTGAATTGATTGTGACACAATGCCCTGTGTGAGAATTTGAGCCACTTTATGTTCTTTCTTGTGTGTGATATGTCTCTTGATTGCTTGCGCATATGCCTTGGCTTGACTCTTGTGACAACTCTTGATTGATATGCATGTTTGGAAGTGATAAAGGCAGTTTTGTTCTTGAGCCTCTCTAGCCAAATAAGCTTACCTTGCTCTGATTCTTTGAAAACCCTTTTTGAGCCTATACTTTCCCCATTTCTTTGTTTTGAAGCTCATACACTAGCCCTAAGTGAAAAACCATGATTACCTTAACCTTAGGGAATTTTGGAGCTTTGGAAGTGTTTTGGGAACAAGTGTGGTCTCCTTGGGGTTTCTGATGAGTTGGCTGGTTGGTTCCTCTTCTTGTTTTGTTTTGGTAAATATGTGTATCTTGTCTCTTGAAATTGTGTGCTGAATAGAGAAAAGAAAAGAGACCGGATGAAAAAAAAGAGAGCAGAAAAATAGTGAAAAAAAAATGTGAAAAATTGTGAATAATGGAGTCAAGAAGAGGATTGAATTAGAGGTTTGGGTGTGATTTGACTGTGTTTACACTTGTTTCCCCATTGCTGCTCTATTTCTTATGGTTTGTAGCTTCTTATCCAGATATATCCTCCCTTGTCCTTGGCCCCATTACAACCATGAAAAGACCTTTTGATTTGAACATGCGTATATGCTTGAGTGTTGATATTAGAGGCTTGCCAAGTCTATTTGTGATTGCTTTCTTGAGTGCATTGAGTGACATTGATTTACCTTAAACACTTGAGAGAAACACTGATTGTGTGCATCTGTGAGGCTCTGTTGCTTTTGATTCATCTCTTGAACTGTTTGACTGCTTTCCTTGTACTGAATTGTTTGGATGATTCTTTGAGTATCTGCTTTCGTTGACTCTGTGTTGGATTCTGCCTATACCTTTTACCATCCAGATTTTGTGAGAATTGTGCAACTGTGTTTCTGTTTTTGAGTCTTTGTTGTCTGTCTGTCTAGTCGGTGTCAACTCCCTGATGTTTGAGTAGTTCCCTGGTTTTCGTTTTGGTTTTGCCCAGGAGTGCAAAAGACAAAGTGTGGTCTATTTTGATGAGTCAATATTTTCTCAATTTCACTTAGCTTATTGTGCTAGATTTAATCAGGAAATTGTGCTTAATTGTCCGGTATTTTTCCGTTTTTGCTAATTATGCTTAATTTGACCAAAAATTCTAATTTTAATTAATTTGGATTATTTGAGTAAATTATTTGCATTATTAATTGCAGAAAAATTCTGGAAATGCAAATTGGGACATTTGGAAGAATATTCATCTGCACACTGTGCCATTTCACTTGGAAGAGGCTACACATGATTCAATTATTTATTCTAGGGCCCGTTGGAAATTTCATTTTGGGAAGGAATAAGTTGAAAATCTGGTATGCACGGCTGAAAATGGAATGGAAGACAAGGCCCACATTGAAGCACACGGCCACACATTTAGGAGGTGCATCCAGCACATGGTCCAGCACGCAATGGGGGTGTTTATTCCTAGAGCTGCAGGACGTGGAGAGAGGGATGAGAAGTGGCAACAAGTATACACGGCCCAACATGTTTCTTCAATTCCCAGCAGCTTGGGGTGAGCACGAGGAGCACGCGGACAACAAAAGCAGCAACGGGTGGTGTCCAGCAAGAAATCGGTCCAGCTGCCAGCAAATTGAAAAGGTGCATCCAGCAGCATGGGTGGCAAAAAGAAGAAGCTGGCACACTCCACGCCCACGGTCCAGCAAGCGGAAGAGGCTTTCACGTCCAGTAGGTTGGATGGCTGAAGGAGGAACATTGGTGCATAAAGAGAAAAGGAGGAGAGCCGCCAGAGAGAGGGGGGGCTTTTACTTTTGGGAGAGAGAAGAATGTAAGAGGGTGAACGGTGATTGAAGAAGGAGCTCCAGCTGCCAACCTCGAGGGGTCTTTGCTTGGAGCGTTTTTCTTGTCTTTCATGAAATAAAAAAAAAGCACTATGTTACTGGACAATTTTTGAATGTTGCTTCCAACGGTGATTTTGATTCCAGCGTGAATTCATTTTGCTTTTAATCATGGATAGTGTCCGGTCTCAGTTTTCTTTTTGATGCTTGAATTAGAATTCCATCTAGGTTGCTATTTCATTTTGAAAAGAAGTGTGTGGTATTCCGAAAGCAAGCAGCAGCGGTGATGAATTTCTTTTCTTTGCTGGAATGATAGTAGCTTTTTCTTTTGTTTTAAAGAAATAAGAAGTAGATTAGGTTGGAGTAGATGTTGTCACGTCCAGCAAAGGGGAGAAGCCACATCCAACATTTTCATTTTCATTGCATTTGCCACATCCAATCTCGGTTACATTAAATGTTAAGCCCAAGTTTTTTTTTATTTTATTCCAATTCCACAGTGTTTCAAATAGCTGACTCACTGCACGGTGATGATTCATTTTTAATTGGAGAAAAGAGAGATGTTGATTTTCATTTTAGTAGGTGTACGGTGTAGAACATCATGGAAGTAGAAGGCAAGGTGTATTTTAGTTTGCTGGAAGCTAGCACACGGTCACATCAAGGGAGTTAGTTTTCTTTTAAATTAGGGAGAGGTGTTGTCACGGGAAGGCCACGGAGAAAGGCTACCCCACTTTAATTTTCTTTGGATAAACATTTTGAAGATTTATTTACTTTGAGAAATGATGAAGTACATTATCTTTGCTGGAATGGTGAGCACGTTAACCAATTGCTTGAGTATGAGAAGTAGATTACGTTCCAGCAGTAGTGGTGTCACGGCTTTTAAGGGCTTATTAGTTTTATTTTCATTTTGGAAGCTCGACATGTCACGGCTAGAGAGGACTTTTAGAAGCATTTGCAATTTCAAACCCTTTTGGTAGATGCACATGGGTCACGGTTAATGGTAGAGAAAAATTTATTTTCTTTTATTTCTTTTACCTAAGAATGGTTTACATTATAGGTTGAATTGATTTTCTTCTTTTTGATGGTGAATTGTGTTTGGATATTTATCTGTTGCAATGTTCACTTTAATGCTTTCAATTCTAGTTACGGTTTTATTTAATTTCCAGTTTAATTTAATTTTTTTTTCGTATCAAAACGAAATTTCCAAAACCCCCCCCTTCGTGTTTGACCTGATTTTCGAACCACATATTGGTCCTTGAGAGACGACCTAGGAGTCACTTCCTAGAACTATACTGCATTCTTTTATGCACAACTTTTGTTGGGAGGTGCGACCCTCTCATCAGTCCACTTCGTCCACTTCGTCAACTTCGTCCACTTCGTCCACTTAGTCCACGTCGTCCACTTCGTCCACTTCTTCCACTTCCTCTACTTCCCCCACATCGTCAACTTGGTCAACTTTCTCATCTTCGTCAACTTCGTCTACTTCTTCAACTTCCTCCACTTCGTCCACTTAGTCCACTTCCTCAACTTCCTCCACTACCTCCACTTCCTCCACGTCCTCCACTTCGTCCAATTCGTCCACTTAGTACACTTAGTCCACTTCCTCCACTTCCTCCGCTTCCTCCACTTCCTCCACTTTCTCCACTTAATCAACTTCGTCCACTTCACCAACTTCGTCCAGTTCCTCGACTTCGTCAACTTTGTCATATTCCTCCACTTCGTCCACTTCGTCATCTTCGTCAACCTCTTCCACTTCATCCACTTCTTCAACTTCGTCCACTTCCTCCATTTCCTCCACTTCCTCCACTTCGTCCACATCGTCAACTTCTTCAACTTCCTCCACTTCGTCCACTTCATCCTCTTCGTCCACTTCGTCCACTATGTCTACTTCGTCCACTTCGTCATCTTCGTCAACTTCGTTTTCTTCGTCCACTTCCTCCACTTCGTGGACTTCTTCCACTTCCTCAACTGCCTCCACTTCGTCAACTTCCTCCACTTCGTCAACTTAGTCCACTTCCTTCACTTCGTCAACTTCGTTGACTTCGTCAACTTCGTCAACTTCTTCCACTTCATCCACTTTGTCCACTTCGTCCACTTGGTCAACTTCGTCAACTTTGTCGACTTCATCCCCTTCGTCATCTACGTCATCTACGTCCATTTCGTCCACTTCGTCCACATAGTCCACTTCGTCAACTTTGTCATCTTCGTCAACTTCGTCTACTTCTTCAACTTCCTCCCCTTCCTCCACTTCGTCAACTTCGTCCACTTAGTCCACTTCCTCAACTTCGTCCACTTAGTCAGCTTCCTCAACTTCGTCCACTTCGTCAACTTCGTCCACTTCTTCAACTTTGTCCACTTCGTCAACTTCTTCCACTTCGTCCACTTCGTGAACTTCGTCCACTTAGTCCACTTCCTCCACTTCCTCCACTTGGTCCACCTCGTCAACTTCATCAACTTCGTCAACTTCGTCCACTTCGTCAACTTCGTCCACTTCGTCAACTTTGTCCTCTTCGTCCACTTCACCAACTTTGTCCACTTCGTCAACTTCGTCAATTCGTCCACTTAGTCCACTTCCTTCACTTCCTCCACTTTGTCCATTTCGTGAACTTCGTCCACTTCGCCCATTTCTTCCAGTTCTTCCACGTCTTCCACTTCTTCCACTTCCTCCACTTTGTCCACTTCGTCAACTTCATCCACTTCCTCTACTTCCTCCACTTCGTCCACTTCGTCAACTTCTTCCACTTCCTCCACTTCGTCAACTTAGTCCACTTCCTTCTTTTCGTCAACTTCGTCCACTTCGTCAACTTCTTCCACTTCGTCCACCTTGTCATCTTCGTCCACTTAGTCCACTTCCTCAACTTCCTCCACTTCCTCCACTTCCTCCACATCCTCCACTTCCTCAACTTCTTCCACTTCCTCAACTTCCTCCACTTCGTCAACTTCCTCCACTTCGTCAACTTAGGCCACTTCCTTCACTTCGTCAACTTCGTCCACTTCGTTAACTTCTTCCACTTCATCCACTTCGTCCACTTCGTCCACTTCGTCAACTTCGTCCACTTCGTTCACTTCGTCCACTTCGTTCACTTCGTCCACTTAGTCCACTTCGTCCACGTCGTCCACTTCGTCCACTTCATCCACTTCCTCTACTTCCCCCACATCGTCAACTTGGTCAACTTTCTCATCTTCGTCAACT
This sequence comes from Vigna umbellata, assembly GCF_029865625.1. Taxonomy (NCBI): domain Eukaryota; kingdom Viridiplantae; phylum Streptophyta; class Magnoliopsida; order Fabales; family Fabaceae; genus Vigna; species Vigna umbellata. Next base: position 33,659,462 of record NC_142171.1, on the reverse strand, counting down.
TCGTCTACTTCTTCAACTTCCTCCACTTCGTCCACTTAGTCCACTTCCTCAACTTCCTCCACTCCCTTCACTTCCTCCACGTCCTCCACTTCGTCCAATTCGTCCACTTAGTACACTTAGTCCACTTCCTCCAGTTCCTCCGCTTCCTCCACTTCCTCCACTTTCTCCACTTAATCAACTTCGTCCACTTCACCAACTTCGTCCAGTTCCCCAACTTCGTCAACTTTGTCATATTCCTCCACTTCATCCACTTCGTCATTTTCGCCAACCTCTTCCACTTTATCCACTTCTTCAACTTCGTCCACTTCCTCCATTTCCTCCACTTCCTCCACTTCGTCCACATCGTCAACTTCTTCAACTTCGTCCACTTCGTCCACTTCATCCTCTTCGTCCACTTCGTCCACTATGTCTACTTCATCCACTTCGTCATCTTCGTCAACTTCGTCTACTTCGTCCACTTCCTCCACTTCGTGGACTTCTTCCACTTCCTCAACTGCCTCCAGTTCGTCAACTTCCTCCACTTCGTCAACTTAGTTCACTTCCTTCACTTCGTCAACTTCGTTGACTTCGTCAACTTCCTCAACTTCTTCCACTTCATCCACTTCGTCCACTTCGTCCACTTCGTCAACTTCGTCAACTTTGTCGACTTCGTCCCCTTCGTTATCTACGTCATCTACGTCCACTTCGTCCACTTCGTCCACTTCGTCCACATAGTCCACTTCGTCAACTTTGTCATCTTCGTCAACTTCGTCTACTTCTTCAACTTCCTCCACTTCGTCAACTTCCTCCCCTTCCTCCACTTCGTCAACTTCGTCCACTTAGTCCACTTCGTCAACTTCGTCCACTTAGTCCACTTCGTCAACTTCGTCCACTTCTTCAACTTTGTCCACTTCGTCAACTTCCTCCACTTCCTCCACTTCGTCCACATCGTCAACTTTGTCCACTTCGTCAACTTCGTCCTGTTCGTCCACTTCTTCCACTTCGTCATCTTCGTCCACTTCCTCCACTTCCTCCACTTCGTGGACTTCCTCCACTTCCCCAACTTCCTCCACTTCCTCAACTTCCTCCACTTCGTCAACTTCGCCCCCTTCGCCAACTTCTTCCACTTGGTCCACTTCGTCCACTTAGTCCACTTCCTCCGCTCCCTCCACTTCGTCCACTTTGTCATCTTCGTCATCTTCGTCAACTTCGTCCACTTCTTCAACATCATCCACTACCTCGACTTTGTTCACATCGTCAACTTCGTCAACTTCGTCCACTTCGTCAACTTCGTCCTCTTCGTCCACTATGTCTACTTCGTCCACTTAGTCCACTTCGTCAATTTCGTCTACTTGTCCACTTCCTCCACTTCGTGGACTTCCTCCACTTCCTCAACTTCCTCCACTTCGTCAACTTAGTCCACATCCTTCACTTCGTCAACGTCGTCCACTTAGTCCACTTCCTCCGCTTCCTCTACTTCGTCCACGTCGTCCACTTCCTCTACTTCGTCCACTTCGTCAACTTTGTCCGCTTCTTCCACTTCCTCTACTTCCTCCACATCGTCTACTTCGTCAACTTTCTCATCTTCGTCAACTTCGTCTACTTCTTCAACTTCCTCCACTTCGTCAACTTCGTCCACCTAGTCCACTTCCTCAACTTCCTCCACTTCCTCCACTTCCTCCACGTCCTCCACTTCGTCCAATTCGTCCACTTAGTCCACTTCCTCCACTTCCTCCCCTTCCTCCACTTCCTCCACTTCCTCCACTTTCTCCACTTAATCAACTTCGTCCACTTCACCAACTTCGTCCACTTCCTCCACTTCCTCCACTTCGTCAACTTTGTCATATTCCTCCCCTTCGTCCACTTCGTCAACCTCGTCAACCTCTTCCACTTTGTCCACTTCTTCAACTTCGTCCAGTTGTTCAACTTCGTCCACTTCCTCCACTTCGTGCACTTCCTCCACTTCCTCCACTTCCTCCACATCCTCCACTTCCTCCACTTCCTCCACATCGTCAACTTCGTCAACTTTGTCGACTTCGTCCACTTCCTCCACTTCGTGGACTTCTTCCACTTCCTCAACTTCCTCCACTTCGTCAACTTAGTCCACTTCCTTCACTTCGTCAACTTCATCCACTTCGTCAACTTCTTCCACTTCATCCACTTCGTCCACTTCGTCAACTTCGTCAACTTTGTCGACTTCGTCCTCTTCGTCCTCTACGTCCCCTACGTCCACTTCGTCCACTACGTCAACTTTGTCATCTTCGTCAACTTCGTCTACTTCTTCAACTTCCTCCACTTCGTCAACTTCCTCCACTTCCTCCACTTCGTCAACTTCGTCCACTTAGTCCACTTCCTCAACTTCCTCCACTTCCTCCACGTCCTCCACTTCGTCCAATTCGTCCACTTAGTCCACTTAGTCCACTTCCTCCACTTAATCCACTTCCTCCAATTCACCAACTTCGTCCACTTCCTCCACTTCGTCAACTTTGTCATATTCCTCCACTACGTCCACTTTGTCCACTTCGTCCACTTCGTCAACTTCGTCAACTTCTTCCACTTAGTCCACTTCGTCAACTTCGTCCACTTCGTCAATTTCTTCCACTTCGTCCACCTTGTCAACTTCGTCCACTTAGTCCACTTCCTCTGCTTCCTCTACTTCGTCCACGTCCTCCACTTCCTCCACATCGTCCACTTAGTCAACTTCCTCTGCTTCCTCCCCTTCTTCCACTTCCTCTACTTCCTCCACATCGTCAACTTCGTCAACTTCGTCAACTTTCTCATCTTCGTCAACTTCGTCTACTTCTTCAACTTCCTCCACTTCGTCAACTTCCTCCACTTAGTCCACTTCCTCAACTTCCTCCACTTCCTCCACGTCCTCCACTTCGTTCAATTCGTCCACTTAGTCCACTTAGTCCACTTCCTCCACTTCCTCCGCTTCCTCCACTTCCTCCACTTTCTCCACTTAATCAACTTCGTCCACTTCACCAACTTCATCCACTTCCTTCACTTCCTCCACTTCGTCAACTTTGTCATATTCCTCCACTTCGTCAACCTCTTCCACTTTGTCCACATCTTCAACTTCGTCCACTTCTTCAACTTCGTCCACTTCTTCAACTTCGTCCACTTCCTCCACTTCCTCCACTTCATCCACCTCGTCAACTTCGTCAACTTCGTCAACTTCGTCCACTTCGTCCACTTCATCCTCTTCGTCCACTTTGTCCACTATGTCTACTTCGTCCACTTCGTCATCTTCGTCAACTTCGTCTACTTCGTCCACTTCCTCCACTTCGTGGACTTCTTCCACTTCCTGAACTTCCTCCACTTCCTCAACATCCTCCACTTCGTCAACTTAGTCCACCTCCTTCACTTCGTCAACTTCGTCAACTTCTTCCACTTCATCCACTTCGTCAACTTTGTCGACTTCGTCCACTTCGTCCACTTCGTCCACTTCGTTCACTTAGTCCACTTCGTCAACTTCGTCAACTTTGTCATCCTCATCAACTTCGTCTACTTCTTCAACTTCGTCCACTTCGTCAACTTCCTCCACTTCCTCCACGTCCTCCACTTCGTCCAATTCGTCCAGTTAGTCCACTTAGTCCACTTCCTCCACTTCCTCCACTTCCTCCACCTAATCCACTTCCTCCACTTCACCAACTTCGTCCACTTCCTCCACTTTGTCAACTTTGTCATATTCCTCCACTTCGTCCACTTCGTCAACTTCGTCCAATTCGTCAACTTCTTCCACTTCGTCCACTTTGTCAACTTCGTCTACTGAGTCCACTTCCTCCGATTCGTCCACTTCGTCCACTTCGATCACTTTGTCCACTTCGTCAACTTCGTCCACTTCTTCAACTTCGTCCACTTCCTCCACTTCCTCCACATCGTCAACTTCGTCCACTTCGTCAACTTTGTCCTCTTCGTCCAGTATGTCTACTTCGTTCACTTCGTCCACTTCGCCATCTTCGTCAACTTCATCCACTTCCTCCACTTCGTGAACGTCCTCCACTTCCTCAATTTCCTCCACTTTGTCAACTTCCCCCACTTCGTCAACTTCCTCAACTTCGTCAACTTAGTACACTTCCTTAACTTCGTCAACTTCGTCCCCTTCTTCAACTTCTTCCGCTTCGTCCACCTTGTCAACTACGTTCACTTAGTCTGCTTCCTCCACTTCGTCCACGTCCTCCACTTCCTCCACTTCGTCCACTTCACCAACTTCGTCCACTTCCTCCACTTTGTCAACTTTGTCATATTCCTCCACTTCGTCAATTTCTTCCACTTTGTCCACTTCCTGAACTTCCTCCACTTCCTCGACTTCCTCCACGTCCTCCACTTCGTCCAATTCGTCCACTTAGTCCACTTAGTCCACTTCCTCCACTTCGTCCACTTAATCCACTTCGTCCACTTCGTCCACTTCTTCCACTTCGTCCACTTCATCAACTTCGTCCACTTAGTCCACTTCCTCCGCTTCCTCCACTTCGTCCACTTCCTTCACTTCCTCAACTTCCTCCTCTTCCTCCACTTCATCCACCTCCTCTACTTCGTCAAAATCGTCCACTTCGTCATCTTCGTCAACTTCGTCAACTTCGTCGACTTCCTCCACTTCGTGGACCTCCTCCACTTCGTCAACTTTGTCCACTTCGTCCTCTTCGTTCTCTACGTCCTCTACGTCCACTTCGTCCACTTCGTCCACTTAGTCCACTTCCTCCACTTCCTCCACTTTATCCACTTAATCCACTTCGTCCACTTCACCAACTTCGTCCACTTCCTCCACTTCTTCAACTTTGTCATATTCCTCCACTTCGTCAACTTCTTCCACTTCGTCCAATTCGTTCACTTAGTCCACTTCCTCCACTTCCTCCACTTAATCCACTTCGTCCACTTCACTAACTTCGTCCACTTCCTCCACTTCCTCCACTTCGTCAACTTTGTCATCTTCCTCCACTTCGTCCACTTCGTGAACTTCTTCCACTTCCTCCACTTCGTCCACTTCGTTCCCTTCGTACACTTCGTCAACTTCGTCCACTTCTTCAACATCGTCCACTTCCTCCACTTCCTCCACTTCGTCAACTTCGTCCACTTAGTCCACTTCCTTCACTTCCTCAACTTCCTCCTCTTCCTCCACTTCATTCACCTCCTCCACTTTGTCAAAATCGTCCACTTCGTCATCTTCGTCAACCTCGTCCACTTCCTCCACTTCGTGGACTTCCTGCACTTCGTCAACTTCCTCCACTTTGTCAACTTAGTCCACTTCCTTCACTTCGTCAACTTCGTCAACTTCGTCAACTTCGTCAACTTCGTCAACTTCTTCCACTTCATCCACTTCGTCAACTTTGTCCACTTCGTTGTCTTCGTTCTCTACGTCCTCTACGTCCACTTCGTCCACTTAGTCCAGTTTGTCAACTTCGTCAACTGTGTCATCTTCGTCAACTTCGTCTACTTCTTCAACTTCCTATACTTCGTCAACTTCCTCCACTTCCTCCACTTCGTCAACTTGGTCCACTTCGTCCACTTAGTCCAGTTCCTAAATTTCCTCCACTTCCTCCACGTTCTCCACTTCGTCCAATTCGTCCACTTAGTCCACTTCCTCCACTTCCTCCACTTCCTCCACTAAATCCACTTCATCCACTTCACCAACTTCGTCCACTTCCTCCACTTCGTCAACTTTGTCATATTTCTCCACTTCGTCCACTTCGTCAACTTCGTCCACCTCTTCCACTTTGTCCACTTCGTCAACTTCGTCCACTTCCTCAACTTCTTCCACTTCGTCAATTTCGTCCACTTAGTCCAGTTCCTCCGATTCCTCCACTTCGTCCACTTCGTTCACTTTGTCCACTTCGTCAACTTCATCCACTTCTTCAACTTCGTCCACTTCGACCACTTCCTCCACTTCCTCCACTTCCTCCACTTCGTCAACTATGTCATATTCCTCCACTTCGTCAACTTCGTCCACTTCCTCAACTTCTTCCACTTCGTCCACTTCATCCACTTCCTCAATTTCGTCCACTTAGTCCACTTCCTCCGATTCCTCCACTTCGTCCACTTCGTCAACTTCGTCCACTTCTTCAACTTCGTCCACTTCCTCCACTTCGTCCACTTCCTCCACTTCGTCCACATCGTCAACTTCGTCAACTTCATCAACGTTTTCAACTTCGTCCTCTTTGTCCACTATGTCTACTTCGTTCACTTCGTCGACTTTGTCATCTTCGTCAACTTCGTCCACTTCCTCCACCTCGTGGACCTTCTCCATTTCCTCAACTTCCTCCACTTCGTCAGCTTCCTCCAATTCGTCAGCTTCCTCCACTTCGTCAACTTAGTCCACCTCCTTCACTTTGTCAACTTCGTCCACTTCGTCAACTTCTTCCACTTCGTCCACCTTGTCAACTTCGTCCACTTCGTCAACCTCGTCAACTTCTTCCACTTCGTCCACTTCGTCAACTTCCTCCACTTCGTCAACTTCCTCCACTTCGTCAACTTCTTCCACTTCGTCCACTTCGTCAACTTCGTCCACGTAGGCCACTTCCTCCGCTTCCTCCACTTCGTCCACTTCGTTCTCTTTGTCTACTTCGTCAACTTTGTCCACTTCTTCAACTTCGTCCACTTCGTCCACTTCCTCCACTTCCTCCACTTCATCAACTTCGTCCACATAGTCCACTTCCTTCACTTCCTCAACTTCCTCCTCTTCCTCCACTTCATCCACCTCCTCCACTTCGTCCAAATCGTCCACTTCGTCCACTTCGTCATCTTCGTCAACTTCGTCTACTTCGTCCACTTCCTCCACTTCGTCAACTTCCTCCACTTCGTCAACTTAGTCCACTTCCTTCACTTCGTCAACTTCGTCTACTTCGTCAACTTCTTCCACTTCATCCACTTCGTCAACTTCGTAAACTTTTTCCACTTCGTCCTCTTCGTTCTCTACGTCCTCCACGTCCACTTCGTCCACTTCGTCAACTTAGTCCACTTCGTCAACTTTGTCATCTTCGTCAACTTCGTCTACTTCTTCAACTTCCTCCACTTCGTCAACTTCCTCCACTTCCTCCACTTCGTCAACTTCGTCCACTTAGTCCACTTCCTCAACTTCCTCCACTTCCTCCACTTCCCCTACGTCCTCCACTTCGTCCAATTCGTCCACTTAGTCCACTTAGTCCACTTCCTCCACTTCCTCCACTGCCTGCACGTCCTCCACTTAATCCACTTCGTCCACTTCACCAACTTCGCCCATTTCCTCCACTTCCTCCACTTCCTCCACTTCCTCCACTTCGTCAACTTTGTCATATTCCTCCACTTCGTCCACTTCGTCAACTTGGTCAACTTCTTCCTCTTCGTCCACTTCGTCAACTTCGTCCACTTCGTCAACTTCGTCCACTTCGTCAACTTCTTCCACTTCGTCCACTTCTTCAACTTCGTCCACTTAGTCCACTTCCTCCGATTCCTCCACTTGCTCCACTTCGTTCACTTTGTCAACTTCGTCAACTTCGTCCTCTTCGTCCATTTTGTCAACTTTGTCCTCTTCGTCAACTTCGTCTACTTCGTCCACTTCCTCCACTTCGTGGACTTCCTCCACGTCGTCAACTTCCTCCACTTCGTCAACTTAGTCCACTTCCTTCACTTCGTCAACTTCGTCTACTTCGTCAACTTGTTCCACTTCATCCACTTCGTCAACTTCGTCAACTTTTTCCACTTCGTCCTCTTCGTTCTCTGCGTCCTCTACGTCCACTTCGTCCACTTAGTCCACTTCGTCAACTTTGTCATCTTCGTCAACTTCGTCTACTTCTTCAACTTCCTCCACTTCGTCAACTTCCTCCACTTCCTCCACTTCGTCAACTTCGTCCACTTCCTCAACTTCCTCCACTTCCTCCACTTCCTCCACTTCCCCTACGTCCTCCACTTCGTCCAACTCGTCCACTTAGTCCACTTCCTCCACTTCCTGCACGTCCTCCACTTAATCCACTTCACCAACTTCGTCCATTTCCTCCACTTCCTCCAATTCGTCAACTTTGTCATATTCCTCCACTTCGTCAACTTCGTCCACTTTGTCAACTTCGTCCACTTCGTCAACTTCTTCCACTTCGTCCACTTCGTCAACTTCGTCCACTTAGTCCACTTCCTCCGATTCCTCCACTTGCTCCACTTGCTCCACTTCGTTCACTTTGTCCACTTCGTCAACTTCGTCAACTTCGTCCACTTCGTCAACTTTGTCATCTTCGTCAACTTCGTCTACTTCTTCAACTTCCTCCACTTCGTCAACTTCCTCCACTTCCTCCACTTCGTCAACTTCGTCCACTTAGTCCACTTCCTCAACTTCCTCCACTTCCTCCACTTCCCCTACGTCCTCCACTTCGTCCAATTCGTCCACTTAGTCCACTTAGTCCACTTCCTCCACTTCCTCCACTGCCTGCACGTCCTCCACTTAATCCACTTCGTCCACTTCACCAACTTCGCCCATTTCCTCCACTTCCTCCACTTCCTCCACTTCCTCCACTTCGTCAACTTTGTCATATTCCTCCACTTCGTCCACTTCGTCAACTTCGTCAACTTCTTCCTCTTCGTCCACTTCGTCAACTTCGTCCACTTCGTCAACTTCGTCCACTTCGTCAACTTCTTCCACTTCGTCCACTTCTTCAACTTCGTCCACTTAGTCCACTTCCTCCGATTCCTCCACTTGCTCCACTTCGTTCACTTTGTCAACTTCGTCAACTTCGTCCTCTTCGTCCATTTTGTCAACTTTGTCCTCTTCGTCAACTTCGTCTACTTCGTCCACTTCCTCCACTTCGTGGACTTCCTCCACGTCGTCAACTTCCTCCACTTCGTCAACTTAGTCCACTTCCTTCACTTCGTCAACTTCGTCTACTTCGTCAACTTGTTCCACTTCATCCACTTCGTCAACTTCGTCAACTTTTTCCACTTCGTCCTCTTCGTTCTCTGCGTCCTCTACGTCCACTTCGTCCACTTAGTCCACTTCGTCAACTTTGTCATCTTCGTCAACTTCGTCTACTTCTTCAACTTCCTCCACTTCGTCAACTTCCTCCACTTCCTCCACTTCGTCAACTTCGTCCACTTCCTCAACTTCCTCCACTTCCTCCACTTCCTCCACTTCCCCTACGTCCTCCACTTCGTCCAACTCGTCCACTTAGTCCACTTCCTCCACTTCCTGCACGTCCTCCACTTAATCCACTTCACCAACTTCGTCCATTTCCTCCACTTCCTCCAATTCGTCAACTTTGTCATATTCCTCCACTTCGTCAACTTCGTCCACTTTGTCAACTTCGTCCACTTCGTCAACTTCTTCCACTTCGTCCACTTCGTCAACTTCGTCCACTTAGTCCACTTCCTCCGATTCCTCCACTTGCTCCACTTGCTCCACTTCGTTCACTTTGTCCACTTCGTCAACTTCGTCAACTTCGTCCACTTCGTCAACTTTGTCATCTTCGTCAACTTCGTCTACTTCTTCAACTTCCTCCACTTCGTCAACTTCCTCCACTTCCTCCACTTCGTCAACTTCGTCCACTTAGTCCACTTCCTCAACTTCCTCCACTTCCTCCACTTCCCCTACGTCCTCCACTTCGTCCAATTCGTCCACTTAGTCCACTTAGTCCACTTCCTCCACTTCCTCCACTGCCTGCACGTCCTCCACTTAATCCACTTCGTCCACTTCACCAACTTCGCCCATTTCCTCCACTTCCTCCACTTCCTCCACTTCCTCCACTTCGTCAACTTTGTCATATTCCTCCACTTCGTCCACTTCGTCAACTTCGTCAACTTCTTCCTCTTCGTCCACTTCGTCAACTTCGTCCACTTCGTCAACTTCGTCCACTTCGTCAACTTCTTCCACTTCGTCCACTTCTTCAACTTCGTCCACTTAGTCCACTTCCTCCGATTCCTCCACTTGCTCCACTTCGTTCACTTTGTCAACTTCGTCAACTTCGTCCTCTTCGTCCATTTTGTCAACTTTGTCCTCTTCGTCAACTTCGTCTACTTCGTCCACTTCCTCCACTTCGTGGACTTCCTCCACGTCGTCAACTTCCTCCACTTCGTCAACTTAGTCCACTTCCTTCACTTCGTCAACTTCGTCTACTTCGTCAACTTGTTCCACTTCATCCACTTCGTCAACTTCGTCAACTTTTTCCACTTCGTCCTCTTCGTTCTCTGCGTCCTCTACGTCCACTTCGTCCACTTAGTCCACTTCGTCAACTTTGTCATCTTCGTCAACTTCGTCTACTTCTTCAACTTCCTCCACTTCGTCAACTTCCTCCACTTCCTCCACTTCGTCAACTTCGTCCACTTCCTCAACTTCCTCCACTTCCTCCACTTCCTCCACTTCCCCTACGTCCTCCACTTCGTCCAACTCGTCCACTTAGTCCACTTCCTCCACTTCCTGCACGTCCTCCACTTAATCCACTTCACCAACTTCGTCCATTTCCTCCACTTCCTCCAATTCGTCAACTTTGTCATATTCCTCCACTTCGTCAACTTCGTCCACTTTGTCAACTTCGTCCACTTCGTCAACTTCTTCCACTTCGTCCACTTCGTCAACTTCGTCCACTTAGTCCACTTCCTCCGATTCCTCCACTTGCTCCACTTGCTCCACTTCGTTCACTTTGTCCACTTCGTCAACTTCGTCAACTTCGTCCACTTCGTCAACTTCGTCCTCTTCGTCCACTACGTCCACTATGTCTACTTCGTCCACTTCGTCATCTTCGTCAACGTCGTCCACTTCCTCCACTTCCTCCACTTCGTGGACTTCCTCCACTTCCTCAACTTCCTCCATTTCCTCAACTTCCTCCACTTCGTCCACCTTGTCAACTTCGTCCACCTCTTCCACTTTGTCCACTTCGTCAACTTCGTCCACTTCCTCAACTTCTTCCACTTCGTCCACTTCGTCAATTTCGTCCACTTAGTCCACTTCCTCCGATTCCTCCACTTCGTCCACTTCGTTCACTTTGTCCACTTCGTCAACTTCATCCACTTCTTCAACTTCGTCCACTTCGTCCACTTCCTCCACTTCCTCGACTTCCTCCACTTCGTCAACTATGTCATATTCCTCCACTTCGTCCACTTCTTCCACTTCGTCAACTTCGTCCACTTCCTCAACTTCTTCCACTTCGTCCACTTCATCCACTTCCTCAACTTCGTCCACTTAGTCCACTTCCTCCGATTCCTCCACTTCGTCCACTTCGTCAACTTCGTCCACTTCTTCAACTTCGTCCACTTCCTCCACTTCGTCCACTTCCTCCACTTCGTCCACATCGTCAACTTCGTCAACTTCATCAACGTTTTCAACTTCGTCCTCTTTGTCCACTATGTCTACTTCGTTCACTTCGTCGACTTTGTCATCTTCGTCAACTTCGTCCACTTCCTCCACTTCGTGGACCTTCTCCATTTCCTCAACTTCCTCCACTTCGTCAGCTTCCTCCAATTCGTCAGCTTCCTCCACTTCGTCAACTTAGTCCACCTCCTTCAGTTTGTCAACTTCGTGCACTTCGTCAACTTCTTCCACTTCGTCCACATTGTCAACTTCGTCCACTTCGTCAACCTCGTCAACTTCTTCCACTTCGTCAACTTCGTCCACTTCGTCAACTTCCTCCACTTCGTCAACTTCTTCCACTTCGTCCACTTCGTCAACCTCGTCCACGTAGGCCACTTCCTCCGCTTCCTCCACTTCGTCCACTTCGTTCTCTTTGTCTACTTCGTCAACTTTGTCCACTTCTTCAACTTCGTCCACTTCCTCCACTTCCTCCACTTCGTCAACTTCGTCCACATAGTCCACTTCCTTCACTTCCTCAACTTCCTCCTCTTCCTCCACTTCATCCACCTCCTCCACTTCGTCCAAATCGTCCACTTCGTCCACTTCGTCATCTTCGTCAACTTCGTCTACTTCGTCCACTTCCTCCACTTCGTCAACTTCCTCCACTTCGTCAACTTAGTCCACTTCCTTCACTTCGTCAACTTCGTCTACTTCGTCAACTTCTTCCACTTCATCCACTTCGTCAACTTCGTAAACTTTTTCCACTTCGTCCTCTTCGTTCTCTACGTCCTCTACGTCCACTTCGTCCACTTCGTCCACTTCGTCCACTTCGTCAACTTAGTCCACTTCGTCAACTTTGTCATCTTCGTCAACTTCGTCTACTTCTTCAACTTCCTCCACTTTGTCAACTTCCTCCACTTCCTCCACTTCGTCAACTTCGTCCACTTAGTCCACTTCCTCAACTTCCTCCACTTCCTCCACTTCCCCTACGTCCTCCACTTCGTCCAATTCGTCCACTTAGTCCACTTAGTCCACTTCCTCCACTTCCTCCACTGCCTGCACGTCCTCCACTTAATCCACTTCGTCCACTTCACCAACTTTGCCCATTTCCTCCACTTCCTCCACTTCCTCCACTTCCTCCACTTCGTCAACTTTGTCATATTCCTCCACTTCGTCCACTTCGTCAACTTCGTCAACTTCTTCTCTTCGTCCACTTCGTCAACTTCTTCCACTTCGTCCACTTCTTCAACTTCGTCCACTTAGTCCACTTCCTCCGATTCGTCCACTTGCTCCACTTCGTTCACTTTGTCAACTTCGTCAACTTCGTCCTCTTCGTCCATTTTGTCAACTTCGTCCTCTTCGTCAACTTCGTCTACTTCGTCCACTTCCTCCACTTCGTGGACTTCCTCCACGTCGTCAACTTCCTCCACTTCGTCAACTTAGTCCACTTCCTTCACTTCGTCAACTTCGTCTACTTCGTCAACTTGTTCCACTTCATCTACTTCGTCAACTTCGTCAACTTTTTCCACTTCGTCCTCTTCGTTCTCTGCGTCCTCTACGTCCACTTCGTCCACTTAGTCCACTTCGTCAACTTTGTCATCTTCGTCAACTTCGTCTACTTCTTCAACTTCCTCCACTTCGTCAACTTCCTCCACTTCCTCCACTTCGTCAACTTCGTCCACTTCCTCAACTTCCTCCACTTCCTCCACTTCCTCCACTTCCCCTACGTCCTCCACTTCGTCCAACTCGTCCACTTAGTCCACTTCCTCCACTTCCTGCACGCCTCCACTTAATCCACTTCACCAACTTCGTCCATTTCCTCCACTTCCTCCAATTCGTCAACTTTGTCATATTCCTCCACTTCGTCCACTTCGTCAACTTCGTCCACTTTGTCAACTTCGTCCACTTCGTCAACTTCTTCCACTTCGTCCACTTCGTCAACTTCGTCCACTTAGTCCACTTCCTCCGATTCCTCCACTTGCTCCACTTGCTCCACTTCGTTCACTTTGTCCACTTCGTCAACTTCGTCAACTTCGTCCACTTCGTCAACTTCGTCCTCTTCGTCCACTATGTCTACTTCGTCCACTTCGTCATCTTCGTCAACTTCGTCCACTTCCTCCACTTCCTCCACTTCGTGGACTTCCTCCACTTCCTCAACTTCCTCCACTTCGTCCACCTTATCAACTTCGTCCACTTAGGCCACTTCCTCAGCTTCCTCCACTTCGTCCACGTCGTCCACTACCTCAACGTCGTCCACTTCGTCAACTTCGTCCACTTAGTCCACTTCCTCCGCTTCCTCCACTTCTTCCACTTCCTCTACTTCCTCCACATCGTCAACATGGTCAACTTCGTCCACTTTGTCAACTTCGTGCACTTCGTCCACGTCCTCCACTTCGTCCAAATCGTCCACTTAGTCCACTTCCTCCACTTCCTCCACTTAATCCACTTCGTCCAGTTCACCAACTTCGTCCACTCCCTCCACTTCGTCGTCTTTGTCATCTTCCTCCACTTCGTCCACTTCGTCAACTTCGTCAACTTCTTCCACTTCGTCCACTTCGTCAACATCGTCCACTTCGTCATCTAGTTCCACTTCGTCCACTTCGTCCACTTCGTCCAATTCGTCCACATCGTCCAGTTCGTCAACTTTGTCTACTTCGTCCACTTCCTCCATTTCGTGGACTTCCTCCACTTCATCCACTTCCTCCACTTCGTCAACTTCGTCCACTTTGTCCACTTCCTTCACTTCCTCCACTTCCTCCTGTTCCTCCACTTCATCCACGTCCTCCACTTCGTCCAAATCATCCACTTCGTCCTCTATGTCCTCTACGTCCACTTCGTCCACTTGTCCACTTGGTACACTTAATCCACTTCGTCAACTTTGTCATCTTCGTCAACTTCGTCTACTTCCACTACTACAAATTTATTCATTACCGAAGGATTATTACCGAAGGCCTCTTACCCCTCGGTAAAAATGACAATACCGAAGGATTTCCCGACGGTCATTAAAGTTGGTCATTACCGAAGGCTTTTGCCCTTCGGTAATACACACACGATTTACCGAAGGCTTTTGGCCCTCGGTATATGCATTCACTTGACAAAATCTGAATTTGGGATTTCCCTCGTCCATTTTCCAAATGCTTTTTGGGAAAGCTTCTCCCAAATTTTCACTCCCGTCCCCGCGCCACCGCCACTCTTCCTGGGATTTCCCTCTTCCATTCACCGGAACCGGACGTCCATGCACCACCGTCGAAAACGGCAGCGCAGACGCCGTCGCCTACTTGCTCGACGCCGGCGCGGACGCTACCGCGACGGCAGAGTCTCTCATGCCACCCGCAATCAGGTCGGGGAGCCTCGACGTGGTGAAGCTTCTGGAAGCTTCTGGTTGCGAAATCGTGGAGTCAGTTCTGCACGAGGCCGCGGCAACGGATCGAATCGACGTGATGGAGTTTCTGCTGCAGCATTGCGACGAGAAGTTGGAGGTGGATTCGGTGGACTCGGAGGGGAGAACTCCGATTCACGTGGCGGCGAGGGAGGGGCACGTGAGGGTTATCGAGTTCTGCGTCTCGATGGGAGGAAACCCTAATCGCGTGGACTGTAAGGGGAGGACCCCGCTCCATTACGCGGCGTGGAAGGGACACGTGAAGGCCGTGGAGTGTTTGTTAGAATGCTCAGACGTGAAGTGCGTGAAGGACAGGGAGGGGAGAACGGCGTTTTGTGTTGCGGCGGAGAGTGAAGAGTCCAACGCGCGCAAGCGTTTGTTGGATTTGCTGGGGTTGGGCGACGCGCTGATGCGTGCGGTGAGGGTTGACGATGTTCAGGGCGTGAAGAGGTGTTTGGGGGAAGGGGCGAGTGTGAACGGGAGGGACCAGAACGGGTGGACCCCACTGCATTGGGCTGCATTCAAGGGTCGAATAAAGAGCGTGAAGGTGCTGCTTGAACACGGTGGTGAGGTTGATACTGTGGATGATGCTGGCTACACTCCCCTGCATTGTGCTGCTGAGGCAGGGCATTTGCAACTTGCCCTCTTCTTGATCACTCATGGTGCTTCTCAATCACATCTCAAATCCTTTCCCTATCTTGCAGCTCACCCTCTTCACTTTTTCGACTCTTTCCAAAATCAGGTTTCTCTTCCTTCTAAATCTAACACACTCATGTATCACTGAATCCAAATCTCTGTTTTGTGTATATATTATGTGTAGTGTGGAATCTTCCTTGGTGATTGCTTGGTTGATGAACCGTCCCCAAGACCACGACCACCAGGACCACGCCGTCTTCCTCTGCCGCATCTGACTGCGAAGACACTCCTTCCCCGCATGGCAGTCCCCAGATCTGCCATCTTCACCACAGGTAAACACTTAGCTGATCTCTTGGTTATCAAATTCTTTGAGAAATATAGATAAGGACATTTAAATCTTGGTCTTTCTATGCTTAATTTGTGTTGATTGTGATTGAAGTAGATTAAGATGTGATGAAATTTTTTCTGAATTATTGGGTTGTTTGATGTGAATTAATTATGAAGGTGATAACCCTCAGACCGTGAAGACAAGTATGAGGCAGTGGGCTCAGGTTGTTGGATGTGCAGTGCGTCAAAGAAGCTGCGTGTGATTGATATAAATAGGCCTTCGGTAATTACCGAAGGTTTTTGACCCTCGGTAATTACCGAAGGCTTTACGCCCTCGGTAATTACCGAAGGTCAAAAGCCTTCGGTAATTGTTAGCGACAAGGAATTTACCGAGGGCTGATTGGCCGTCGATAAGCCGTCTGTAAATGGCATTTTCCGAGGGCTTTTGGCATTTTCCGAGGGCTTTTGGCCTTCGGTAATACCCTTTTTTTTTGTAGTGTTCTTAAACTTCCTCCACTTCGTCAACTTCATCCACTTCGTCCACTTCGTCAACTTCGTACACTTAGTCCACTTCCTTCACTTCCTCCACTTCCTCCTGTTCCTCCACTTCATCCACGTCTTCCACTTCGTCCAAATCGTCCACTTCGTCCTCTATGTCCTCAACGTCCACTTCGTCCACTTCGTCCACTTCGTCTACTTCGTCCACTTCGTCCACTTCGTCCACTTCGTCCACTTCGTCCACTTCGTCCACTTCGTCCACTTCGTCCACTTCGTACACTTAATCCACTTCGTCCACTTCGTCAACTTTGTCATCTTTGTCAACTTCGTCTACTTCTTCAACTTCCTTCACTTCCTCCACTTCGTCAACTTCCTCCACTTAGTCCACTTCCTCAACTTCCTCCACTTCCTCGACTCCCTCCACGTCCTCCACTTCGTCCAATTCGTACACTTAGTCCACTTAGTCCACTTCCTCCACTACCTCCACTTAATCCACTTCGTCCACTTCACCAACTTTGTCATATTCCTCCACTTCGTCCACTTCGTCCACTTCGTCAAATTCTTCCACTTCGTCCACTTCGTCAACTTCGTCCACTTCGTCAACTTCTTCCATTTCGTCCACTTCGTCCATTTCGTCCACTTCGTGTACTTCGTCCAGTTCATCAACATTGTCTACTTCGTCCACTTCCTCCATTTCGTGGACTTCCTCCACTTCATCCACTTCCTCCACTTCGTCAACTTCGTCCACTTAGTCCACTTACTCCACTTCCTTCACTCCCTCCTCTTCTTCCTGTTCCTCCAATTCATCCACGTCCTCCACTTCGTCCAAATCGTCCACTTCGTCCTCTATGTCCTCTACGTCAACTTCGTCCACTTCGTCCCCTTCGTCCCCTTCGTCCCCTTCGTCCACTTCGTCCACTTCGTCCACTTCGTCCACTTCGTCCACTTCGTCCACTTCGTCCACTTCGTCCACTTCGTCCACTTCGTCCACTTCGTCCACTTCGTCCACTTCGTCCACTTCGTCCACTTCGTCCACTTCGTACACTTAATCCACTTTGTCAACTTCGTCAACATTGTCATCTTCGTCAACTTCATCTACTTCTTCAACTTCCTCCACTTCGTCAACTTCCTCCACTTCCTCCACTTCGTCAACTTCCTCCACTTAGTCCACTTCCTCAACTTCCTCCACTTCCTCGACTTCGTCCATGTCCTCCACTTCGTCCACTTAGTCCATTTAGTCCACTTCCTCCACTTCCTCCACTTAATCCACTTCCTCCACTTCACCAACTTCGTCCACTTCCTCCACTTCGTGAACTTTGTCATATTCCTCCACTTCGTCCACTTCGTCAACTTCTTCCACTTCGTCCACTTCGTCAATTTCGTCCACTTCAGCCACTTCACTTCGTCCACTTCTTCCACTTCGTCCACTTCGTAACCTTCGTCCTCTTAGTCCACTTCCTCCGCTTCCTCCACTTCGTCCACTTCGTTCTCTTTGTCCACTTCGTCAACTTCGTCCACTTCTTCAACTTCGTCCACTTCCTCCACTTCGTCAACTTCGTCCACTTAGTCCACTTCCTTCACTTCCTCAACTTCCTCCTCTTCCTGCACTTCATCCACCTACTCCACTTCATCCAAATCGTCCACTTCGTCCACTTCTTCAACTTCGTCAACTTCGTCCACTTCCTCCACTACCTCCACTTTGTTAACTTCGTCAACTTCGTCCACCTAGTCCACTTCGTCAACTTCGACCACTTCGCCAACTTCGTCAACTTCGCCCACTTCGCCAATTTCGTCACCTTCGTCCTCTTCGTCCACTTTGTCAACTTCCTCCAATTCCTCCACTTCCTCCACTTCGTCCACTTCGTCCACTTCGTCAACTTCGTCAACTTTGTCAACTTCCTCCACTTCCTCCACTTCCAGGACTTGGTCTACTTCGTAAACGTCGTCAATTTAGTCCACTTTGTCAAATTCGTCCACTTCGTCGACTTCCTCCACTTCCTAAACTTCGTCAACTTCGTCCACTTCGTCAACTTCTTTCACTTCGTCCACTTCGTCAACATCTTCAACTACGTCAACTTCGTCAACTTCGTCAACTTCGTCCACTTACTCCACTTCCTTCACTTCCACCACTTCGTCAACTTCATCAAGTTCTTCCACTTAGTCCACTTCCTCCACTTCCTCCACTTCACCAGCTTCGTCCACTCCCTCCACTTCCACCACTTCGTCAACTTCGTTAACTTCATCAACTTCTTCCACTTAGTCCACTTCCTCCACCTCCTCCACTTCCTCCACTTCCTCCACTTCCTCCAATTCCTCCACTTCCTCCACTTCCTCCACTTCCTCCACTTCCTCCACTTCCTCCACTTCCTCCACTTCCCCCACTTCCTGGACTTCGTCCACTTCGTAAACTTCGTCAACTTCGTCCACTTTGTGAACTTCGTCAACTTCGTCGACTTCCTCCACTTCCTCCACTTCGTCCACTTCGTCCACTTCCTCCACTTCTTTCACTTCGTCCACATCGTCCACTTCGTCCACTTCTTTCACTTCGTCCACTTCGTCCACTTCGTCAACTTCGTCCACTTCGTCCACTTCGTCCACTTCGTCCACTTCGTCCACTTCGTCCACTTCGTCCACTTCGTCCACTTCGTCCACTTCGTCCACTTCGTCTATTTCGTCCACTTCGTCCATTTCGTCAACTTTGTCCACTTAGTCCACTTCCTTCACTTCCGCCACTTCATCAACTTCGTCAACTTCGTCAACTTCGTCAACTTCTTCCACTTAGTCCACTTCCTCCACTTCCTCCACTTCTTAGATTTCGTCCACTTCACCAACTTCGTACACTTCGTCCACTCCATCCACTTCCTCCACTTCGTCCACGTCGTCCACTTCGTCCACTTCGTCAACTTCGTCAACGTCCTCCACTTCGTCAACTTCGTCCACTTCGTCAACTTCTACCACTTCGTCCACTTCGTCAACTTCGTCCACTTAGTCCACTTCCTCCGCTTCCTCCACTTCGTCCACTTCGTCAACTGCTTCCACTTCACCAACTTCGTCCACTTCGTCAACTTCATCCACTTCGTCCACTTCTTCCTCTATGTCCTCAACGTCCACTTCGTCCACTTCGTCCACTTCATCCACTTCGTCCACTTCGTCCACTTCCTCCACTTCGTCCACTTCCTCCACTTCGTACACCTAATCCACTTCGTCCACTTCGTCAACTTTGTCATCTTCGTCAACTTCGTCTACTTCTTCAACTTCCTCCACTTCCTCCACTTCGTCAACTTTCTCCACTTAGTCCACTTCCTCAACTTCCTCCACTTCCTCGACTCCCTCCACGTCCTCCACTTCGTCCAATTCGTACACTTAGTCCACTTAGTCCACTTCCTCCACTTCCTCCACTTCCTCCACTTAATCCACTTCGTCCACTTCACCAACTTTGTCATATTCCTCCACTTCGTCCACTTCGTCAACTTCGTCAACTTCTTCCAGTTCGTCCACTTCATCAACTTCGTCCACTTCGTCAACTTCTTCCATTTCGTCCACTTCGTCCACTTCGTCCACCTCGTCCACCTCGTCCACTTCGTCCACTTCGTCCACTTCGTCCACTTCGTCCACTTCGTCCACTTCGTCCACTTCGTCCACTTCGTCCACTTCGTCCACTTCGTCTACTTTGTCCAGTTCGTCAACATTGTCTACTTCGTCCACTTCCTTCATTTCGTGGACTTCCTCCACTTCATCCACTTCCTCCACTTCGTCAACTTCGTCCACTTAGTCCACTTAGTCCACTTCCTTCACTCCCTCTTCTTC
Source organism: Vigna umbellata (assembly GCF_029865625.1). Classification (NCBI taxonomy): domain Eukaryota; kingdom Viridiplantae; phylum Streptophyta; class Magnoliopsida; order Fabales; family Fabaceae; genus Vigna; species Vigna umbellata. Next base: position 33,639,594 of record NC_142171.1, on the reverse strand, counting down.
TTCCTGTTACTCCAATTCATCCACGTCCTCCACTTCGTCCAAATCGTCCACTTCGTCCTCTATGTCCTCTACGTCAACTTCGTCCACTTCGTCCACTTCGTCCACTTCGTCCACTTCGTCCACTTCGTCCACTTCGTCCACTTCGACCACTTCGTCCACTTCGTCCACTTCGTCCACTTCGTCCACTTCGTACACTTAATCCACTTCGTCAACTTCGTCAACATTGTCATCTTCGTCAACTTCTTCAACTTCCTCCACTTCGTCAACTTCCTCCACTTCCTCCATTTCGTCAACTTCCTCCACTTAGTCCACCTCCTCAACTTCCTCCACTTCCTCGACTTCGTCCATGTCCTCCACTTCGTCCAATTCGTCCACTTAGTCCACTTCCTCCACTTCCTGCACTTAATCCATTTCCTCCACTTCACCAACTTCGTCCACTTCCTCCACTTCCTCTACTTCGTGAACTTTGTCATATTCCTCCACTTCGTCCACTTCCTCGACTTCCTCCACGTCCTCCACTTCGTCCAGTTCGTCCACTTAGTCCACTTAGTCCACTTCCTCCACTTCCTCCACTTAATCCACTTCATCCACTTCACCAACTTCGTCCACTTCCTCCACTTCGTGAACTTTGTCATATTCCTCCACTTCGTCCACTTCCTCCACTTCGTCCACTTCGTCAACTTCCTCAACTTCTTCCACTTCGTCCACTTCGTCAATTTCGTCCACTTCAGCCACTTCGTCCACTTCGTAACCTTCGTCCTCTTAGTCCACTTCCTCCGCTTCCTCCACTTCGTCCACTTCGTTCTCTTTGTCCACTTCGTCAACTTCGTCCACTTCTTCAACTTCGTCCACGTCCTCCACTTCGTCAACTTCGTCCACTTAGTCCACTTCCTTCACTTCCTCAACTTCCTCCTTTTCCAGCACTTCATCCACCTACTCCACTTCATCCAAATCGTCCACTTCGTCCACTTCTTCAACTTCGTCAACTTCGTCCACTTCCTCCACTACCTCCACTTTGTTAACTTCGTCAACTTCGTCCACCTAGTCCACTTCGTCAACTTCGACCACTTCGCCAACTTCGTCAACTTCGTCCACTTCGCCAATTTCGTCACGTTCGTCCACTTCATCAACTTTGTCAACTTCGCCAACTTTGTCAACTTCGTCAACTTCCTCCACTTCCTCCACTTCCTCCACTTCATCAACTTTGTCAATTTCCTCAACTTCCTCAACTTCGTCTACTTCCTCCACTTCCTCCACTTCCCCCACTTCCTGGACTTCGTCCACTTCGTAAACTTCGTCAACTTCGTCCATTTTGTGAACTTCGTCAACTTCGTCGGCTTCCTCCACTTCCTCCACTTCGTCAACTTCGTCCACTTCTTTCACTTCGTCCACTTCGTCCACTTCGTCAACTTCGTCCACTTCGTCCACTTCGTCCACTTCGTCCACTTCGTCCACTTCGTCAACTTTGTCCACTTAGTCCACTTCCTTCACTTCCACCACTTCATCAACTTCGTCAACTTCGTCAACTTAGTCCACTTCCTCCACTTCCTCCACTTCGTAGATTTCGTCCACTTCACCAAGTTCGTACACTTCGTCCACTCCATCCACTTCCTCCACTTCGTCCACGTCGTCCACTTCGTCCACTTCGTCAACTTCGTCAACGTCCTCCACTTCGTCAACTTCGTCCCCTTCGTCAACTTCTTCCACTTCGTCAACTTCGTCAACTTCGTCCACTTAGTCCACTTCCTCCGCTTCCTCCACTTCGTCCACTTCGTCAACTGCTTCCACTTCACCAACTTCGTCCACTTCGTCAACTTCATCCACTTCGTCCACTTCTTCAACTTCGTCCACTTCCTCCACTTCCTCCATATCCTCCACATCCTCCACATCGTCAACTTCGCCAACTTCGTCCACTTCGTCCACTTCGTCCATTTCATCCACTTCGTCAACTTCCTCCATTTCCTCCAATTCCTCCACGTCGTCCACTTCGTCCACTTCGTCAACTTCGCCCACTTCCTCCACTTCCTCCACTTCCTGGACTTCGTCAACTTCGTCCACTTTGTCAAATTCGTCGACTTCGTCGATTTCGTCAACTTCGTCGACTTCGTCAACTTCTTTCATTTCATCCAGTTCGTCAACTTCGTCCATTTCGTCCACTTACTCCACTTCCATCACTTCGACCATTTCGTCAACTTCTTCCACTTAGTCCACTTCGTCCACTTCCTGCACTTGGTCGACTTTGTCCACCTTACCAACTTCGTCCACTTCGTCCACTCCCTCCACTTCCTCCACGTCGTCCACGTCGTCCTCTTCGTCAACTTCGTCCACTTCGTCAACTTCTTCCACTTCGTCCACTTCGTCAACTTCGTCCACTTAGTCCACTTCCTCCGCTTCCTCCACTTCTTCCACTTCGTCAACTTCTTCCAGGTCACCAACTTCGTCCACTTCATCCACTTCGTCAACTTCATCCACTTCGTCCACTTCTTCAACTTCGTCCACTTCCTCTACTTCCTCCACATCCTAAACTTCGTCCACTTCGTAAACTTCGTCCACTTCGTCCTCTTCGTCCACTTCGTCCACTTCATCCACTTCGTCCACTTCGTGCACTTCGTCCACTTCGTCCACATCGTCCACTTCCTCCAATTCGTGGACTTCCTCCACTTCCTCCACTTCCTCCAATTCGTCAACTTCGTCCACTTAGTCCACTGCCTTCACTTCCTCCACTTCGTCCTCTTCCTCCACTTCATCCATGTCCTCCACTTCGTCCAAATCGTCTACTTCGTCCATTTCGTCCACTTCTTCAACTTCGTCCACTTCCTCTACTTCCTCCACTTCCTCCACTTCCTCTACTTCCTCTACTTCCTCCACTTTTTTAACTTCGTCCTCCTAGTCCACTTCCTCCACTTCATCCACTTCATCCACTTCGTCCATTTCGTCTACTTCGTCAACTTCCTCCACTTCCTCCAATTCTTCCACTTCCTCCAACTCGTCTACTTCGACCACTTCGTCAACTTTGTCAACTTCGTCCACTTCGTCAACTTTGTCAACTTCGTCCACTTCGTCAACTTTGTCAACTTCGTCCACTTCGTCAACTTCCCCCACTTCTTGGACTTGGTCCACTTCGTAAACGTCGTCAACTTCGTCCACTTTGTCAACTTCGTCCACTTCGTCGACTTCCTCCACTTCCTCCACTTCGTCAATTTCGTTCACCTCGTCAACTTCTTTCACCTCGTCAACTTCTTTCACTTCGTCCGCTTCGTCAACCTCTTCAACTTCGTCAACTTCGTCAACTTGGTCCACTTCGTCCACTTTTTCCACTTCATTCACTTCCACCACTTCGTCAACTTCTTCCACTTAGTCCACTTCCTCTACTTCCTCGACTTCCTCCACTTCCTCGACTTCATCCACTTCACCAACTTCGTCCACTCCCTCCACTTCGTCCACGTCGTCCACTTCGTCCCCTTCGTCAACTTCGTCCACTTAGTCCACTTCCTCCCCTTCGTCCACTTCGTAAACATCGTAAACTTCGTCAACTTCGTCCACTTTGACAAATTCTTCAACTTCGTCGACTTCCTCCACTTCCTCCACTTCGTCAACTTCGTCGACTTCGTCAACCTCTTTCATTTCGTCTAGTTCGTCAACTTCGTCAAGTTCGTCAACTTTGTCGATTTTGTCCATTTCGTCCACTTAGACCACTCCCATCACTTCCACCATTTCGTCAACTTCTTTCACTTAGTCCACTTCCTCCACTTCCTCTACTTCCTCTACTTCCTCCACTTTTTTAACTTCGTCCTCCTAGTCCACTTCCTCCACTTCATCCACTTCATCCACTTCGTCCATTTCGTCTACTTCGTCAACTTCCTCCACTTCCTCCAATTCTTCCACTTCCTCCAACTCGTCTACTTCGACCACTTCGTCAACTTTGTCAACTTCGTCCACTTCGTCAACTTTGTCAACTTCGTCCACTTCGTCAACTTCCCCCACTTCTTGGACTTGGTCCACTTCGTAAACGTCGTCAACTTCGTCCACTTTGTCAACTTCGTCCACTTCGTCGACTTCCTCCACTTCCTCCACTTCGTCAACTTCGTTCACCTCGTCAACTTCTTTAACTTTGTCCGCTTCGTCAACCTCTTCAACTTCGTCAACTTGGTCCACTTCGTCCACTTAGTCCACTTTTTCCACTTCATTCACTTCCACCACTTCGTCAACTTCTTCCACTTAGTCCACTTCCTCTACTTCTTCCACTTCCTCCACTTCCTCGACTTCATCCACTTCACCAACTTCGTCCACTCCCTCCACTTCGTCCACGTCGTCCACTTCGTCCCCTTCGTCAACTTCGTCCACTTAGTCCACTTCCTCCGCTTCGTCCACTTCGTAAACATCGTAAACTTCGTCAACTTCGTCCACTTTGACAAATTCTTCAACTTCGTCGACTTCCTCCACTTCCTCCACTTCGTCAACTTCGTCGACTTCGTCAACTTCTTTCATTTCGTCTAGTTCGTCAACTTCGTCAAGTTCGTCAACTTTGTCGATTTCGTCCATTTCGTCCACTTAGACCACTCCCATCACTTCCACCATTTCGTCAACTTCTTTCACTTAGTCCACTTCCTCCACTTCCTCCACTTGGTCGACTTCGTCCACTTTACCAACTTCGTCCACTTTGTCCACTCCCTCCACTTCCTCCACGTCGTACACTTCGTCCACTTCGTCCACTTCGTCAACTTCGTCCACTTCGTCAAGTTCATCAACTTCGTCCACTTCGTGAACTTCGTCCATTTCGTCCACTTCGTCAACTTCTTCTACTTCGTCCACTTCGTCAACTTCTTCCACTTCGTCAACTTCGTCCACTTAGTCCACTTCCTCCGCTTCCTCCACTTCTTCCACTTCTTCCACTTCGTCAACTTCTTCCACGTCACCAACTTCGTCCACTTCGTCCACTTCATCCACTTCGTCCACTTCATCCACTTCGTCCACTTTGTCCATTTGCTCCACTTCCTCCACATCGTCAACTTCGTCCACTTCGTCCTCTTCGTCCACTTCGTCCTCTTCGTCCACTTCGTCCACTTCGTCAACTTCGTCAACTTCGTTCACATAGTCCACTTCCTCCGTTTCCTCCCTTTCCTCCACTTCCTGGACTTCGTCCACTTCGTAAACGTCATCAACTTCGTCCACTTTTTCAACTTCATCGATTTCCTCCACTTCCTCCACTTCGTCAACTTCGTCCACTTCGTCAACTTCTTTCACTTCGTCCACTTCTTCAACTTTGTCAACTTCATCAACTTCGTCCACTTCGTCAATTTAGTCCACTTCCTCCACTACCTTTACTTCGTCCAATTCGTCCACTTAGTCCGCTTCCTCCATTTCCTCCACTTCCTCCATTTCGTCTACTTCGTCCACCTCCTCTACGTCGTCCACTTCACCAACTTCGTCAACTTCGTCCACTTCGCCAACTTCTTTCACTTCGTCCACTTCGTCGACTTCCTCCACTTCCTCCACATCGTCAACTTCGTCCACTTCGTCAACTTCTTTCACTTCGTCCACTTCGTCCACGTCTTCAACTTCGTCAACTTCGTCCACTTCGTCCACTTAGTCCACTTCCATCACTTCCACCACTTCCTCAACTTCGTCAACTTCTCCCACTTAGTCCACTTCCTCTACTTCCTCCACTTCGTCCACATCGTCAACAAGGTCAACTTCGTCCACTTCGTCCACTTCGTCCACTTCGTAAAATTCGTCAACTTCGTCCACTTCGCCCATTTCTTCCACCTCTTCCACTTCTTCCATTTCGTCTACTTCGTCAACTTCTTCCACTTCGTCCACTTCGTCAACTTCGTCAACTTTGTCAACGTCGTTCACTTCATCAACTTCGTCCACTTCGTCAACTTCTTCCAGTTCGTCGACTTCCTCCACTTCCTCCACTTCGTCAACTTCGTCCACTTCATCAACTTCTTTCACTTCGTCCACTTCGTCAATTTCTTCAACTTTGTCAACTTAGTCCACTTAGTCCACTTCCTCTACTACCTCCACTACCTCCACTTCGTCCAATTCGTCCACTTAGTCCACTTCCTCCACTTCCTCCACTTCCTCCATTTCCTCTACTTCCTCCACTTCCTCTACTTCGTCCAGTTCACCAACTTCGTCCAGTTCGTCAACTTCGTCCCCTTCGTCAACTTCGTCCAATTCGCCAACTTCTTCCACTTCGTCCACTTCGTCGACTTCCTCCACTTCGTCGACTTCGTCAACTTCGTCCACTTCGTCAACTTCTTCCACTTCGTGCCCTTCGTCAACTTCGTCAACTTTGTCCACTTCTTCCACTTACTCTACTTCCTCCACTTCTTTCACGTCCTGCACTTCCTCCACGTCGTCCACTTCGTCAACTTCGTCCACTTCCTCCGCTTCCTCCATTTCTTTCAATTCCTTATTTTGCCCCACTTCGTCAACTTCATCCACTTAGTCCACTTCCTCAACTTCCTCCACTATCTCCGCTTCGTCCAATTCGTCCACTTACTCCACCTACTCCACTTCCTCCTCTTCCTCCACTTCCTCCACTTCCTCCACTTCCTCTACTTCCTCCACTTCCTCTACTTCGTCCACTTCCTCCAGTTCGTGAACTTTGTCAACATCGTCAACTTCGTCCACTTCGTCAACTTCGTCCCCGTCGTAAACTTCGTCCCCGTCGTAAACTTCGTCCCCTTCGCCAACTTCTTCCACTTCGTACACTGCGTTCCTTCGTCCGCTTCCTCCACTTCCTCCACTTCCTCCACTTCGTCCACTTCCTCTACTTCGTCAACTTCTTCAATTTCGTCCACTTAGTCGACTTCCTTCGCTTCGTCCACTTCGTCCACTTCGTCCACTTCGTCTACTTCGTCAACTTCGTCCACCTCGTCCACTTCGTCCACTTCGTCAACTTCGTGATCTTCGTCAACTTCGTCTACTTCCTCTACTACGTCCACTTCCTCTATTTCCTCCACTTCGTCAACTTCTTCAACTTCGTCCACTTAGTCCACTTCCTCCACTTAATCCACTACCTCATCTTCGTCCATTTCGTCCACTTAGTTCACTTCCTCCACTTCCTCCACTTCCTCCACTTCCTCCCCTTCCTCCACTTCCTCTACTTCCTCCACTTCCTCCACTTCGTCCACTTCACCAACTTCCTCCACTTTCTTCACTTCCTCCACTTCATCCACTTCGTCCACTTCGTCAACATCGTCAACTTCGTCCACTTCGTCCACTTCGTCAACTTCTTCCACTTCGTCCATTGCGTTCACTTCGTCCACTTCCTCCACTTCCTCCACTTCCTCCACTTCCTCTACTTCCTCCACTTCCTCCACTTCCTCCAGTTTGTCAACAACTTCTTCAATTTCGTCCACTTCGTCAACTTAGTCCACTTCCTTCACTTTGTCAACTTCGTCCACTTCGTCAACTTCTTCCACTTCGTCCACCTTGTCAACTGCGTCCACTTCGTCAACCTCGTCAACTTCTTCCACTTCGTCCACTTCGTCAACTTCGTCCACTTCGTCAACTTCCTCCACTTCGTCAACTTCTTCCACTTCGTCCACTTCGTCAACTTCGTCCACGTAGGCCACTTCCTCCGCTTCCTCCACTTCGTCCACTTCGTTCTCTTTGTCTACTTCGTCAACTTTGTCCACTTCTTCAACTTCGTCCACTTCTTCCACTTCCTCCACTTCCTCCACTTCGTCAACTTCGTCCACTTAGTCCACTTCCTTCACTTCCTCAACTTCCTCCTCTTCCTCCACTTCATCCACCTCCTCCACTTCGTCCAAATCGTCCACTTCGTCCACTTCGTCATCTTCGTCAACTTCGTCTACTTCGTCCACTTCCTCCACTTCGTCAACTTCCTCCACTTCGTCAACTTAGTCCACTTCCTTCACTACGTCAACTTCGTCTACTTCGTCAACTTCTTCCACTTCATCCACTTCGTCAACTTCGTAAACTTTTTCCACTTCGTCCTCTTCGTTCTCTACGTCCTCTACGTCCACTTCGTCCACTTCGTTCACTTCGTCAACTTAGTCCACTTCGTCAACTTTGTCATCTTCGTCAACTTCGTCTACTTCTTCAACTTCCTCCCCTTCGTCAACTTCCTCCACTTCCTCCACTTCGTCAACTTCGTCCACTTAGTCCACTTCCTCAACTTCCTCCACTTCCCCTACGTCCTCCACTTCGTCCAATTCGTCCACTTAGTCCACTTAGTCCACTTCCTCCACTTCCTCCACTTCCTGCACGTCCTCCACTTAATCCACTTCGTCCACTTCGCCCACTTCGCCCATTTCCTCCACTTCCTCCACTTCCTCCACTTCCTCCACTTCGTCAACTTTGTCATATTCCTCCACTTCGTCCACTTCGTCAACTTCGTCAACTTCTTCCTCTTCGTCCACTTCGTCAACTTCGTCCACTTCGTCCACTTCGTCCACTTCGTCCACTTCTTCCACTTCGTCCACTTCTTCAACTTCGTCCACTTAGTCCACTTCCTCCGATTCCTCCACTTGCTCCACTTCGTTCACTTTCTCAACTTCGTCAACTTCGTCAACTTCGTCAACTTCGTCAACTTCGTCCTCTTCGTCCATTTTGTCAACTTCGTCCTCTTCGTCTACTTCGTCCACTTCCTCCACTTCGTGGACTTCCTCCACGTCGTCAACTTCCTCCACTTCGTCAACTTAGTCCACTTCCTTCACTCCGTCAACTTCGTCTACTTCGTCAACTTGTTCCACTTCATCCACTTCGTCAACTTCGTCAACTTTTTCCACTTCGTCCTCTTCGTTCTCTACGTCCTCTACGTCCACTTCGTCCACTTAGTCCACTTCGTCAACTTTGTCATCTTCGTCAACTTCGTCTACTTCTTCAACTTCCTCCCCTTCGTCAACTTCCTCCACTTCCTCCACTTCGTCAACTTCGTCCACTTAGTCCACTTCCTCAACTTCCTCCACTTCCCCTACGTCCTCCACTTCGTCCAATTCGTCCACTTAGTCCACTTAGTCCACTTCCTCCACTTCCTCCACTTCCTGCACGTCCTCCACTTAATCCACTTCGTCCACTTCACTAACTTCGCCCATTTCCTCCACTTCCTCCACTTCCTCCACTTCGTCAACTTTGTCATATTCCTCCACTTCGTCCACTTCGTCAACTTCGTCAACTTCTTCCTCTTCGTCCACTTCGTCAACTTCGTCCACTTCGTCAACTTCGTCCACTTCGTCAACTTCTTCCACTTCGTCCACTTCTTCAACTTCGTCCACTTAGTCCACTTCCTCCGATTCCTCCACTTGCTCCACTTCGTTCACTTTGTCAACTTCGTCAACTTCGTCAACTTCGTCAACTTCTTCCTCTTCGTCCATTTTGTCAACTTCGTCCTCTTCGTCAACTTCGTCTACTTCGTCCACTTCCTCCACTTCGTGGACTTCCTCCACGTCGTCAACTTCCTCCACTTCGTCAACTTAGTCCACTTCCTTCACTTCGTCAACTTCGTCTACTTCGTCAACTTGTTCCACTTCATCCACTTCGTCAACTTCGTCAACTTTTTCCACTTCGTCCTCTTCGTTCTCTACGTCCTCTACGTCCACTTCGTCCACTTAGTCCACTTCGTCAACTTTGTCATCTTCGTCAACTTCGTCTACTTCTTCAACTTCCTCCCCTTCGTCAACTTCCTCCCCTTCCTCCACTTCGTCAACTTCGTCCACTTAGTCCACTTCCTCAACTTCCTCCACTTCCCCTACGTCCTCCACTTCGTCCAATTCGTCCACTTAGTCCACTTAGTCCACTTCCTCCACTTCCTCCACTTCCTGCACGTCCTCCTCTTAATCCACTTCGTCCACTTCACCAACTTCGCCCATTTCCTCCACTTCCTCCACTTCCTCCACTTCGTCAACTTTGTCATATTCCTCCACTTCGTTCACTTCGTCAACTTCGTCAACTTCTTCCTCTTCGTCCACTTCGTCAACTTCGTCCACTTCGTCAACTTCGTCCACTTCGTCAACTTCTTCCACTTCGTCCACTTCTTCAACTTCGTCCACTTCCTCCGATTCCTCCACTTGCTCCACTTCGTTCACTTTGTCAACTTCGTCAACTTCGTCAACTTCGTCAACTTCGTCAACTTCGTCAACTTCGTCAACTTCGTCCTCTTCGTCCATTTTGTCAACTTCGTCCTCTTCGTCAACTTCGTCAACTTAGTCCACTTCCTCCACTTCGTGGACTTCCTCCACGTCGTCAACTTCCTCCACTTCGTCAACTTAGTCCACTTCCTTCACTTCGTCAACTTCGTCTACTTCATCAACTTGTTCCACTTCATCCACTTCGTCAACTTCGTCAACTTTTTCCACTTCGTCCTCTTCGTTCTCTACGTCCTCTACGTCCACTTCGTCCACTTAGTCCACTTCGTCAACTTTGTCATCTTCGTCAACTTCGTCTACTTCTTCAACTTCCTCCACTTCGTCAACTTCCTCCACTTCCTCCACTTCGTCAACTTCGTCCACTTCCTCAACTTCCTCCACCTCCTCCACTTCCTCCACTTCCCCTACGTCCTCCACTTCGTCCAACTCGTCCACTTAGTCCACTTCCTCCACTTCCTGCACGTCCTCCACTTAATCCACTTCACCAACTTCGTCCATTTCCTCCACTTCCTCCAATTCGTCAACTTTGTCATATTCCTCCATTTCGTCCACTTCGTCATCTTCGTCCACTTCGTCAACTTCTTCCACTTCGTCCACTTCGTCAACTTCGTCCACTTAGTCCACTTCCTCCGATTCCTCCACTTGCTCCACTTGCTCCACTTCGTTCACTTTGTCCACTTCGTCAACTTCGTCAACTTCGTCCACTTCGTCAACTTCGTCCTCTTCGTCCACTACGTCCACTATGTCTACTTCGTCCACTTCGTCCACTTCGTCATCTTCGTCAACTTCGTCCACTTCCTCCACTTCGTGGACTTCCTCCACTTCCTCAACTTCCTCCACTTCGTCCACCTTGTCAACTTCGTCCACCTAGGCCACTTCCTCAGCTTCCTCCACTTCGTCCACGTCGTCCACTACCTCAACGTCGTCCACTTCGTCAACTTCGTCCACTTAGTCCACTTCCTCCGCTTCCTCCACTTCTTCCACTTCCTCTACTTCCTCCACATCTTCAACATGGTCAACTTCGTCAACTTCGTCCACTTTGTCAACTTCGTGCACTTCGTCCATGTCCTCCACTTCGTCCAAATCGTCCACATAGTCCACTTCCTCCACTTAATCCACTTCGTCCAGTTCACCAACTTCGTCCACTCCCTCCACTTCCTCCACTACGTCGTCTTTGTCATCTTCCTCCACTTCGTCCACTTCGTCAACTTCTTCCACTTCGTCCACTTCGTCAACATCGTCCACTTCGTCATCTAGTTCCACTTCGTCCACTTCGTCAACTTCGTCCAATTCGTCCACTTCGTCCAATTCGTCAACTTTGTCTACTTCGTCCACTTCCTCCATTTCGTGGACTTCCTCCACTTCATCCACTTCCTCCACTTCGTCAACTTCGTGCACTTTGTCCACTTCCTTCACTTCCTCCACTTCCTCCTGTTCCTCCACTTCATCCACGTCCTCCACTTCGTCCAAATCATCCACTTCGTCCTCTATGTCCTCTACGTCCACTTCGTCCACTTGTCCACTTGGTACACTTAATCCGCTTCGTCAACTTTGTCATCTTCGTCAACTTCGTCTACTTCTTCAACTTCCTCCACTTCGTCAACTTCATCCACTTCCTCCACTTCGTCAACTTCGTACACTTAGTCCACTTCCTTCACTTCCTCCACTTCCGCCTGTTCCTCCACTTCATCCACGTCTTCCACTTCGTCCAAATCGTCCACTTCGTCCTCTATGTCCTCAACGTTCACTTCGTCCACTTCGTCCACTTCGTCCACTTCGTCCATTTCGTACACTTAATCCACTTCGTCCACTTTGTCAACTTCGTCTACTTCTTCAACTTCCTCCACTTCCTCCACTTCGTCAACTTCCTCCACTTAGTCCACTTCCTCAACTTCCTCCACTTCCTCGACTCCCTCCACGTCCTCCACTTCGTCCAATTCGTACACTTAGTCCACTTCCTCCACTACCTCCACTTAATCCACTTCGTCCACTTCACCAACTTTGTCATATTCCTCCACTTCGTCCACTTCGTCGACTTCGTCAAATTCTTCCACTTCGTCCACTTCGTCAACTTCGTCCACTTCGTCAACTTCGTCCATTTCGTCCACTTCGTGTACTTCGTCCAGTTCATCAACATTGTCTACTTCGTCCACTTCCTCCATTTCGTGGACTTCCTCCACTTCATCCACTTCCTCCACTTCGTCAACTTCGTCCACTTAGTCCACTTAGTCCACTTCCTTCACTCCCTCCTCTTCTTCCTGTTCCTCCAATTCATGCACGTCCTCCACTTCGTCCAAATCGTCCACTTCGTCCTCTATGTCCTCTACTTTAACTTCGTCCACTTCGTCCCCTTCGTCCACTTTGTCCACTTCGTCCACTTCGTCCACTTCGTCCACTTCGTCCACTTCGTCCACTTCGTCCACTTCGTCCACTTCGTCCACTTCGTCCACTTCGTCCACTTCGTCCACTTCGTCCACTTCGTCCACTTCGTCCACTTCGTCCACTTCGTCCACTTCGTCCACTTCGTCCACTTCGTCCACTTCGTCCACTTCGTCCACTTCGTCCACTTCGTCCACTTCGTCCACTTCGTCCACTTCGTCCACTTCGTCCACTTCGTCCACTTCGTCCACTTCGTCCACTTCGTCCACTTCGTCCACTTCGTCCACTTCGTCCACTTCGTACACTTAATCCACTTCGTCAACTTCGTCAACATTGTCATCTTCGTCAACTTCGTCTACTTCTTCAACTTCCTCCACTTCGTCAACTTCCTCCACTTCCTCCACTTCGTCAACTTCCTCCACTTAGTCCACTTCCTCAACTTCCTCCACTTCCTCGACTTCGTCCATGTCCTTCACTTCGTCCACTTAGTCCACTTAGTCCACTTCCTCCACTTAATCCACTTCCTCCAATTCGCCAACTTCGTCCACTTCCTCCACTTCGTGAACTTTGTCATATTCCTCCACTTCGTCCACTTCGTCCGCTTCGTCAACTTCTTCCACTTCGTCCACTTCGTCAATTTCGTCCACTTCAGCCACTTCACTTCGTCCACTTCTTCCACTTCGTCCACTTCGTAACCTTCGTTCTCTTAGTCCACTTCCTCCGCTTCCTCGACTTCTTGAACTTCGTCCACTTCCTCCACTTCGTCAACTTCGTCCACTTAGTCCACTTCCTTCACTTCCTCAACTTCCTCCTCTTCCTGCACTTCATCCACCTACTCCACTTCATCCAAATCGTCCACTTCTTCAACTTCGTCTACTTCGTCCACTTCCTCCACTACCTCCACTTTGTTAACTTCGTCAACTTCGTCCACCTAGTCCACTTCGTCAACTTCGACCACTTCGCCAACTTCGTCAACTTCGTCCACTTCGCCAATTTCGTAACCTTCGTCCTCTTCGTCCACTTTGTCAACTTCCTCCAATTCCTCCACTTCCTCCACTTCGTCCACTTCGTCCACTTCGTCAACTTTGTCAACTTCGTCAACTTTGTCAACTTCCTCCACTTCCTCCACTTCCTGGACTTGGTCTACTTCGTAAACGTCGTCAATTTGGTCCACTTTGTCAAATTCGTCCACTTCGTCGACTTCCTCCACTTCCTCAACTTCGTCAACTTCGTCCACTTCGTCAACTTCTTTCACTTCGTCCACTTCGTCAACATCTTCAACTACGTCAACTTCGTCAACTTCGTCCACTTACTCCACTTCCTTCACTTCCACCACTTCGTCAACTTCATCAAGTTCTTCCACTTAGTCCACTTCCTCCACTTCCTCCACTTCACCAGCTTCGTCCACTCACTCCACTTCCACCACTTCGTCAACTTCGTTAACTTCATCAACTTCTTCCACTTAGTCCACTTCCGCCACCTCCTCCATTTCCTCCACTTCCTCCACTTCCTCCACTTCCTCCACTTCCTCCACTTCCTCCACTTCATCAACTTTGTCAACTTCCTCAACTTCGTTTACTTCCTCCACCTCCTCCACTTCCTCCACTTCCCCCACTTCCTGGACTTCGTCCACTTCGTCCACCTCGTCCACTTCGTCCACTTCGTCCACTTCGTCCACTTCGTCCACTTCGTCTACTTCGTCCAGTTCGTCAACATTGTCTACTTCGTCCACTTCCTTCATTTCGTGGACTTCCTCCACTTCATCCACTTCCTCCACTTCGTCGACTTCGTCCACTTAGTCCACTTCCTTCACTCCCTCTTCTTCTTCCTGTTCCTCCAATTCATCCACGTCCTCCACTTCGTCCAAATCGTCCACTTCGTCCTCTATGTCCTCTATGTCAACTTCGTCCACTTCGTCCACTTCGTCCACTTCGTCCACTTCGTCCACTTCGTCCACTTCGTCCACTTCGTCCACTTCGTCCACTTCGTCCACTTCGTCCACTTCGTCCACTTCGTACACTTAATCCACTTCGTCAACTTCGTCAACATTGTCATCTTCGTCAACTTCTTCAACTTCCTCCACTTCGTCAACTTCCTCCACTTCCTCCACTTCGTCAACTTCCTCCACTTAGTCCACTTCCTCAACTTCCTCCACTTCCTCGACTTCGTCCATGTCCTCCACTTCGTCCAATTCGTCCACTTAGTCCACTTAGTCCACTTCCTCCACTTCCTGCACTTAATCCACTTCCTCCACTTCACCAACTTCGTCCACTTCCTCCACTTCCTCTACTTCGTGAACTTTGTCATATTCCTCCACTTCGTCCACTTCCTCGACTTCCTCCACGTCCTCCACTTCGTCCAGTTCGTCCACTTAGTCCACTTAGTCCACTTACTCCACTTCCTCCACTTAATCCACTTCCTCCACTTCACCAACTTCGTCCACTTCATCCACTTCGTCCACTTCGTCAACTTCCTCAACTTCTTCCACTTCGTCCACTTCGTCAATTTCGTCCACTTCAGCCACTTCGTCCACTTCGTAACCTTCGTCCTCTTAGTCCAGTTCCTCCGCTTCCTCCACTTCGTCCACTTCGTTCTCTTTTTCCACTTCGTCGACTTCTTCAACTTCGTCCACGTCCTCCACTTCGTCAACTTCGTCCACTTAGTCCACTTCCTTCACTTCCTCAACTTCGTCCTCTTCCTGCACTTCATCCACCTACTCCACTTCATCCAAATCGTCCACTTCGTCCACTTCTTCAACTTCGTCAACTTCGTCCACTTCCTCCACTACCTCCACTTTGTTAACTTCGTCAACTTCGTCCACCTAGTCCACTTCGTCCACTTCGACCACTTCGCCAACTTCGTCAACTTCGTCCACTTCGCCAATTTCGTCACGTTCGTCCTCTTCGTCCACTTTGTCAACTTCCTCCAATTCCTCCACTTCCTCCACTTCGTCCACTTCGTCCACTTCGTCAACTTTGTCAACTTCGTCACTTTGTCAACTTCGTCAACTTCGTCAACTTCCTCCACTTCCTCCACTTCCTCCACTTCATCAACTTTGTCAACTTCCTCAACTTCCTCAACTTCGTCTACTTCCTCCACTTCCTCCACTTCCCCCACTTCCTGGACTTCGTCCACTTCGTAAACTTCGTCAACTTCGTCCACTTTGTGAACTTCGTCAACTTCGTCAACTTCGTCGACTTCCTCCACTTCCTCCACTTCGTCAACTTCGTCCACTTCGTCCACTTCTTTCACTTCGTCCACTTCGTCAACTTCGTCTACTTCGTCCACTTCGTCCACTTCGTCCACTTCGTCAACTTTGTCCACTTAGTCCACTTCCTTCACTTCCACCACTTCATCAACTTCGTCAACTTCGTCAACTTCTTCCACTTTGTCCACTTCCTCCACTTCCTCCACTTCGTAGATTTCGTCCACTTCACCAACTTCGTACACTTCGTCCACTCCATCCACTTCCTCCACTTCGTCCACGTCGTCCACTTCGTCCACTTCGTCAACTTCGTCAACGTCCTCCACTTCGTCAACTTCGTCCCCTTCGTCAACTTCTTCCACTTCGTCAACTTCGTCAACTTCGTCCACTTAGTCCACTTCCTCCTCTTCCTCCACTTCGTCCACTTCGTCAACTGCTTCCACTTCACCAACTTCGTCCACTTCGTCAACTTCATCCACTTCGTCCAGTTCTTCAACTTCGTCCACTTCCTCCACTTCCTTCATATCCTCCACATCCTCCACATCGTCAACTTCGCCAACTTCGTCCACTTCGTCCATTTCATCCACTTCGTCAACTTCCTCCATTTCCTCCAATTCCTCCACGTCGTCCACTTCGTCCACTTCGTCAACTTCTTCAACTTCGCCCACTTCCTCCACTTCCTCCACTTCCTCCACTTCCTGGACTTCGTCAACTTCGTCCACTTTGTCAAATTCGTCGACTTCATCGATTTCGTCAACTTCGTCGACTTCGTCAACTTCTTTCATTTCATCCAGTTCGTCAACTTCGTCCATTTCGTCCACTTACTCCACTTCCATCACTTCGACCATTTCGTCAACTTCTTCCACTTAGTCCACTTCGTCCACTTCCTGCACTTGGTCGACTTTGTCCACTTTACCAACTTCGTCCACTTCGTCCACTCCCTCCACTTCCTCCACGTCGTCCACGTCGTCCTCTTCGTCAACTTCGTCCACTTCGTCAACTTCTTCCACTTCGTCCACTTCGTCAACTTCGTCCACTTAGTCCACTTCCTCCGCTTCCTCCACTTCTTCCACTTCGTCAACTTCTTCCAGGTCACCAACTTCGTCCACTTCATCCACTTCGTCAACTTCATCCACTTCGTCCACTTCTTCAACTTCGTCCACTTCCTCTACTTCCTCCACATCCTAAACTTCGTCCACTTCGTAAACTTCGTCCACTTCGTCCTCTTCATCCACTTCGTCCACTTCGTCCATGATGAAAGGGTCGCACCTCCTAACAAAAGTTGTGCATAAAAGAATGCAGTATAGACTAGGAAGTGACTCCTAGGTCGTCTCTCAAGGACCAATTTGGGCTCAGTCTCAGATCAAACACGTAGTGGGGGGGTTTGTGAAAAATTTGTGAATGCGGATGAACTAAATTAAAACTGGAAATTAAAAATAACCAAACATAATTAAAAAACGCTGAAATAAATTAATAAAACACGAAGACCGAACGGTTTCTAAAACAAGTGAGGAAATTGAAAATGCCGGAAGATAATTAAACTGAACAGAACAGAATAGACAACATAGTGAGTGGAAACAATAAATCGAACTAATAGACAACATTAAAGTGAAAAATGCTTGAACTAAATTAAAATGCAACATTGAGTTTAAAAGTGAAAAGCTAAAAGACAAATCCATCACATATAATATAAAATCAGCTTTTGGTCAAGTGTGAAGACAATGAAAATAAAACCTATTGGACTTTATCTCTTCTGGATGAACCGTGAGCACATTCCAATTAAAAAATAAATCTCCATCACCAACCGAAATGTAAAAGATGCCTCGAGTGCAGCTCCTTGGTTCACCATTTTTCTCTCATTAAAACAACATCCGCGTCACCACTTCCTTCTCAATCTCTGTGCGCCTCCTTGGACGTGAGCTGTTGCCACTTTCTCCAATTCGCGTGTGCAACCAGCATCCTCCGTGAAGCCACACACTTCTCAACGTGCTTCATTTTGGAATCAACGCCTCCCTCTTTAAAATCCAAAATCCTTCAATCACAAATGCTGCACCGAAAATAAAAAGGGGTGCAATAAAGAAATGCATCCAAAAGCAATTAACTTGGAGCTCTCATTTTATCCTCTCTGTCACCGTCACAACATTCTCATGTTTCCCAATGGCGGCTGCCCCCCTCCTGGACGAACACACTTCATCCATGTGTCACGGGTTTTTTTAAAACCCTCCCATTCTCCGTGCAGCTCATTTTGCTAGATGCCACCTCCAAAGTGCTTCTTTTTTTTTTCTTCCTGCACCCCCTCCTTTGGATGCTACCTTTCTGCAACACACCATTTCAAAATTGAAAATCCAAAAGCTTCTCTTTTCCATGTGGATGTGAGCTTTCAACGTGGCAGCTACTCCCTCATGTGTGCCAACTCCTCTTTCATTCAAACAATTGCTTCTTTCCATTTTCACTTAAGCTTCAAAGTGGTGGCCCCTCTATTATGTGCTTCCTCCAAAACGTATTGCTTAAGGCCGTGAGTGCCTTCCAAGCTGTTGGCTTCCTTGTTTAAGAGTGTTGGGAGGTTTTAGCACCGTCCAATTATCAATTCCTAGCCACCACAAGTGCCCAACAGCAAGCAAATGCAAATAGATTAGAAATTACTCAAACAGTAAGCATTGGACTGACATAGGGGAGTAAAAAAAATACTGGGAACAGCACAGAACGAATTTAAACAAAATAAAAACTATATATTAAAATAGACATCCAGACGAAACTATGAAAAAAAATTGCATGGAAAACGGATAAGAATTGAACTCAAACGAAGACACACAAGTTGACATAAACAGCAGTAATCACTGGACTGACATATGAGAGTAAAATAAATACTGGGAACAGCACAGAATGAATTTGAACAAAGTAAAAACTATATGTTAAAATAGACATCCAGACGAAACTATGAAAAAAAATTGCATGGAAAACGGATAAGAATTGAACTCAAACGAAGACACACAAGTTGACACAACATTCACGCGGCAGCCAGCGAAAATAAAAATGGCTAAGATGCATTGGCTCAATTGCCATTTCTCATTTAGCTTTCAAATGTCCCAAAAAGTTATCCAAAATTTTCCCGTAATTAATAATGCAAAATAATAAGCTCAGATAATTCAAATTAATTAAAATAAGAATTTCCGATCAAATTAAGCACAATTAGGAAAAACAGGAAAATACCGGACGTTTAAGCATAATTCCCCGACTAATTCTAGCACATTAAACTAAGTGAAGTGAGGAAAATATTGGTTCATCAGTCCACTTCATCCACTTCGTCCACATCGTCCACTTCCTCCAATTCGTGGACTTCCTCCACTTCCTCCACTTCCTCCAATTCGTCAACTTCGTCCACTTAGTCCACTGCCTTCACTTCCTCCACTTCGTCCTCTTCCTCCACTTCATCCATGTCCTCCACTTCGTCCAAATCGTCTACTTCGTCCATTTCGTCCACTTCTTCAACTTCGTCCACTTCCTCCACTTCCTCCACTTCCTCCACTTCCTCTACTTCCTCTACTTCCTCCACTTTTTTAACTTCGTCCTCCTAGTCCACTTCCTCCACTTCATCCACTTCGTCCATTTCGTCTACTTCGTCAACTTCCTCCACTTCCTCCAATTCTTCCACTTCCTCCAATTCTTCCACTTCCTCCAACTCGTCTACTTCGGCCACTTCGTCAACTTTGTCAACTTCGTCCACTTCGTCAACTTCCCCCACTTCTTGGACTTGGTCCACTTCGTAAACGTCGTCAACTTCGTCCACTTTGTCAACTTCGTCCACTTCGTCGACTTCCTCCACTTCCTCCACTTCGTCAACTTCGTTCACCTCGTCAACTTCTTTCACTTCGTCCGCTTCGTCAACCTCTTCAACTTCGTCAACTTCGTCAACTTGGTCCACTTCGTCCACTTAGTCCACTTTTTCCACTTCATTCACTTCCACCACTTCGTCAACTTCTTCCACTTAGTCCACTTCCTCTACTTCCTCCACTTCCTCCACTTCCTCGACTTCATCCACTTCACCAACTTCGTCCACTCCCTCCACTTCGTCCACGTCGTCCACTTCGTCCCCTTCGTCAACTTCGTCCACTTAGTCCACTTCCTCCGCTTCGTCCACTTCGTAAACATCGTAAACTTCGTCAACTTCGTCCACTTTGACAAATTCGTCAACTTCGTCGACTTCCTCCACTTCCTCCACTTCGTCAACTTCGTCGACTTCGTCAACTTCTTTCATTTCGTCTAGTTCGTCAACTTCGTCAAGTTCGTCAACTTTGTCGATTTCGTCCATTTCGTCCACTTAGACCACTTCCATCACTTCCACCATTTCGTCAACTTCTTTCACTTAGTCCACTTCCTCCACTTCCTCCACTTGGTCGACTTCGTCCACTTTACCAACTTCGTCCACTTTGTCCACTCCCTCCACTTCCTCCACGTCGTCCACTTCGTCCACTTCGTCCACTTCGTCCACTTCGTCAACTTCGTCCACTTCGTCAAGTTCATCAACTTCGTCCACTTCGTGAACTTCGTCCAATTCGTCCACTTCGTCAACTTCTTCTACTTCGTCCACTTCGTCAACTTCTTCCACTTCGTCCACTTCGTCAACTTCGTCCACTTAGTCCACTTCCTCCGCTTCCTCCACTTCTTCCACTTCTTCCACTTCGTCAACTTCTTCCACGTCACCAACTTCGTCCACTTCGTCCACTTTGTCCATTTCCTCCACTTCATCCACATCGTCAACTTCGTCCACTTCGTCCTCTTCGTCCACTTCGTCCTCTTCGTCCACTTCGTCCACTTCGTCAACTTCGTCAACTTCGTTCACATAGTCCACTTCCTCCGTTTCCTCCCTTTCCTCCACTTCCTGGACTTCGTCCACTTCGTAAACGTCGTCAACTTCGTCCACTTCGTAAACGTCGTCAACTTCGTCCACTTTTTCAACTTCGTCGATTTCCTCCACTTCCTCCACTTCGTCAACTTCGTCCACTTCGTCAACTTCTTTCACTTCGTCCACTTCTTCAACTTTGTCAACTTCGTCAACTTCATCAACTTCGTCCACTTCGTCCACTTAGTCCACTTCCTCCACTACCTTTACTTCGTCCAATTCGTCCACTTAGTCCGCTTCCTCCATTTCCTCCACTTCCTCCATTTCATCTACTTCCTCCACTTCATCTACGTCGTCCACTTCACCAACTTCGTCAACTTCGTCCACTTCGCCAACTTCTTTCACTTCGTCCACTTCGTCGACTTCCTCCACTTCCTCCACATCGTCAACTTCGTCCACTTCGTCAACTTCTTTCACTTCGTCCACTTCGTCCACGTCTTCAACTTCGTCAACTTCGTCCACTTAGTCCACTTCCTTCACTTCCACCACTTCCTCAACTTCGTCAACTTCTCCCACTTAGTCCACTTCCTCTACTTCCTCCACTTCGTCCACATCGTCAACAAGGTCAACTTCGTCCACTTCGTCCACTTCGTAAAATTCGTCAACTTCGTCCACTTCGCCCATTTCTTCCACCTCTTCCACTTCTTCCATTTCGTCTACTTCATCAACTTCTTCCACTTCGTCCACTTCGTCAACTTCGTCAACTTTGTCAACGTCGTCCACTTCAGCAACTTCGTCCACTTCGCCAACTTCTTCCACTTCGTCGACTTCCTCCACTTCCTCCACTTCGTCAACTTCGTCCACTTCATCAACTTCTTTCACTTCGTCCACTTCGTCAATTTCTTAAACTTCGTCAACTTAGTCCACTTAGTCCACTTCCTCTACTACCTCCACTACCTCCACTTCGTCCAATTCGTCCACTTAGTCCACTTCCTCCACTTCCTCCACTTCCTCCATTTCCTCTACTTCCTCCACTTCCTCTACTTCGTCCATTTCACCAACTTCGTCCACTTCGTCAACTTCGTCCCCTTCGTCAACTTCGTCCAATTCGCCAACTTCTTCCACTTCGTCCACTTCGTCGACTTCGTCAACTTCGTCCACTTCGTCAACTTCTTCCACTTCGTGCCCTTCGTCAACTTCGTCAACTTTGTCCACTTCTTCCACTTACTCTACTTCCTCCACTTCGTCCACGTCCTGCACTTCCTCCACGTCGTCCACTTCGTCAACTTCGTCCACTTAGTCCACTTCCTCCGCTTCCTCCATTTCTTTCAATTCCTTATTTTGCCCCACTTCGTCAACTTCATCCACTTAGTCCACTTCCTCAACTTCCTCCACTATCTCTACTTCGTCCAATTCGTCCACTTACTCCACCTACTCCACTTCCTCCTCTTCCTCCACTTCCTCCACTTCCTCTACTTCCTCCACTTCCTCTACTTCGTCCACTTCACCAACTTCGTCCACTTCACCAACTTCATCCACTTCCTCCAGTTCGTGAACTTTGTCAACATCGTCAACTTCGTCCACTTCGTCAACTTCGTCCCCGTCGTAAACTTCGTCCCCGTCGTAAACTTCGTCCCCTTCGCCAACTTCTTCCACTTCGTACACTGCGTTCCTTCGTCCGCTTCCTCCACTTCCTCCACTTCCTCCACTTCGTCCACTTCCTCTACTTCGTCAACTTCGTCCACCTCGTCCACTTCGTCCACTTCGTCAACTTCGTGATCTTCGTCAACTTCGTCTACTTCCTCTACTTCGTCCACTTCCTCTATTTCCTCCACTTCGTCAACTTCTTCAACTTCGTCCACTTAGTCCACTTCCTCCACTTAATCCACTACCTCATCTTCGTCCATTTCAACCACTTAGTTCACTTCCTCCACTTCCTCCACTTCCTCCACTTCCTCCCCTTCCTCCACTTCCTCTACTTCCTCCACTTCCTCCACTTCGTCCACTTCACCAACTTCCTCCACTTTCTCCACTTCCTCCACTTCATCCACTTCGTCCACTTCGTCAACATCGTCAACTTCGTCCACTTCGTCCACTTCGTCAACTTCTTCCACTTCGTCCATTGCGTTCACTTCGTCCACTTCCTCCACTTCCTCCACTTCCTCCACTTCCTCTACTTCCTCCACTTCGTCCACTTCCTCCAGTTTGTCAACAACTTCTTCAATTTCGTCCACTTAGTCCACTTCCTCCGCTTCCTTCACTTCGTCCACTTGTTTCACTTTGTCCACTTTGTCAACTTCGTAAACTTCGTTGAGTTCGTCCACTTCGTCCACTTCGCCAACTTCCTCCACTTCGTGGACTTCCTACACTTCCTCCACTTCGTCAACTTCGTCAACTTCGTCCACTTAGTCCAATTCCTTCACTTCCTCCACTTCCTCCTCTTCCTCCAGTTCCTCCACGTCCTGCACTTCGTCCAAATCGTCCACTTAGTCCACTTCCTCCACATCCTCCACTTCCTCTACGTCGTCGATTTCGTCAACTTCGTCCACTTAGTCCACTTTCTCCGCTTCCTCCACTTCGACCACTTCCTCTACTTCCTCCACATCATTTAGTTCGTCAACTTCGTCCACTTAGTCCACTTCCTCCGCTTCCTCCACTTCTTCCACTTCTTCCACTTCGTCAACTTCTTCCACGTCACCAACTTCGTCCACTTCGTCCACTTTGTCCATTTCCTCCACTTCATCCACATCGTCAACTTCGTCCACTTCGTCCTCTTCGTCCACTTCGTCCTCTTCGTCCACTTCGTCCACTTCGTCAACTTCGTCAACTTCGTTCACATAGTCCACTTCCTCCGTTTCCTCCCTTTCCTCCACTTCCTGGACTTCGTCCACTTCGTAAACGTCGTCAACTTCGTCCACTTCGTAAACGTCGTCAACTTCGTCCACTTTTTCAACTTCGTCGATTTCCTCCACTTCCTCCACTTCGTCAACTTCGTCCACTTCGTCAACTTCTTTCACTTCGTCCACTTCTTCAACTTTGTCAACTTCGTCAACTTCATCAACTTCGTCCACTTCGTCCACTTAGTCCACTTCCTCCACTACCTTTACTTCGTCCAATTCGTCCACTTAGTCCGCTTCCTCCATTTCCTCCACTTCCTCCATTTCATCTACTTCCTCCACTTCATCTACGTCGTCCACTTCACCAACTTCGTCAACTTCGTCCACTTCGCCAACTTCTTTCACTTCGTCCACTTCGTCGACTTCCTCCACTTCCTCCACATCGTCAACTTCGTCCACTTCGTCAACTTCTTTCACTTCGTCCACTTCGTCCACGTCTTCAACTTCGTCAACTTCGTCCACTTAGTCCACTTCCTTCACTTCCACCACTTCCTCAACTTCGTCAACTTCTCCCACTTAGTCCACTTCCTCTACTTCCTCCACTTCGTCCACATCGTCAACAAGGTCAACTTCGTCCACTTCGTCCACTTCGTCCACTTCGTAAAATTCGTCAACTTCGTCCACTTCGCCCATTTCTTCCACCTCTTCCACTTCTTCCATTTCGTCTACTTCATCAACTTCTTCCACTTCGTCCACTTCGTCAACTTCGTCAACTTTGTCAACGTCGTCCACTTCAGCAACTTCGTCCACTTCGCCAACTTCTTCCACTTCGTCGACTTCCTCCACTTCCTCCACTTCGTCAACTTCGTCCACTTCATCAACTTCTTTCACTTCGTCCACTTCGTCAATTTCTTAAACTTCGTCAACTTAGTCCACTTAGTCCACTTCCTCTACTACCTCCACTACCTCCACTTCGTCCAATTCGTCCACTTAGTCCACTTCCTCCACTTCCTCCACTTCCTCCATTTCCTCTACTTCCTCCACTTCCTCTACTTCGTCCATTTCACCAACTTCGTCCACTTCGTCAACTTCGTCCCCTTCGTCAACTTCGTCCAATTCGCCAACTTCTTCCACTTCGTCCACTTCGTCGACTTCGTCAACTTCGTCCACTTCGTCAACTTCTTCCACTTCGTGCCCTTCGTCAACTTCGTCAACTTTGTCCACTTCTTCCACTTACTCTACTTCCTCCACTTCGTCCACGTCCTGCACTTCCTCCACGTCGTCCACTTCGTCAACTTCGTCCACTTAGTCCACTTCCTCCGCTTCCTCCATTTCTTTCAATTCCTTATTTTGCCCCACTTCGTCAACTTCATCCACTTAGTCCACTTCCTCAACTTCCTCCACTATCTCTACTTCGTCCAATTCGTCCACTTACTCCACCTACTCCACTTCCTCCTCTTCCTCCACTTCCTCCACTTCCTCTACTTCCTCCACTTCCTCTACTTCGTCCACTTCACCAACTTCGTCCACTTCACCAACTTCATCCACTTCCTCCAGTTCGTGAACTTTGTCAACATCGTCAACTTCGTCCACTTCGTCAACTTCGTCCCCGTCGTAAACTTCGTCCCCGTCGTAAACTTCGTCCCCTTCGCCAACTTCTTCCACTTCGTACACTGCGTTCCTTCGTCCGCTTCCTCCACTTCCTCCACTTCCTCCACTTCGTCCACTTCCTCTACTTCGTCAACTTCGTCCACCTCGTCCACTTCGTCCACTTCGTCAACTTCGTGATCTTCGTCAACTTCGTCTACTTCCTCTACTTCGTCCACTTCCTCTATTTCCTCCACTTCGTCAACTTCTTCAACTTCGTCCACTTAGTCCACTTCCTCCACTTAATCCACTACCTCATCTTCGTCCATTTCAACCACTTAGTTCACTTCCTCCACTTCCTCCACTTCCTCCACTTCCTCCCCTTCCTCCACTTCCTCTACTTCCTCCACTTCCTCCACTTCGTCCACTTCACCAACTTCCTCCACTTTCTCCACTTCCTCCACTTCATCCACTTCGTCCACTTCGTCAACATCGTCAACTTCGTCCACTTCGTCCACTTCGTCAACTTCTTCCACTTCGTCCATTGCGTTCACTTCGTCCACTTCCTCCACTTCCTCCACTTCCTCCACTTCCTCTACTTCCTCCACTTCGTCCACTTCCTCCAGTTTGTCAACAACTTCTTCAATTTCGTCCACTTAGTCCACTTCCTCCGCTTCCTTCACTTCGTCCACTTGTTTCACTTTGTCCACTTTGTCAACTTCGTAAACTTCGTTGAGTTCGTCCACTTCGTCCACTTCGCCAACTTCCTCCACTTCGTGGACTTCCTACACTTCCTCCACTTCGTCAACTTCGTCAACTTCGTCCACTTAGTCCAATTCCTTCACTTCCTCCACTTCCTCCTCTTCCTCCAGTTCCTCCACGTCCTGCACTTCGTCCAAATCGTCCACTTAGTCCACTTCCTCCACATCCTCCACTTCCTCTACGTCGTCGATTTCGTCAACTTCGTCCACTTAGTCCACTTTATCCGCTTCCTCCACTTCGACCACTTCCTCTACTTCCTCCACATCATTTAGTTCGTCAACTTCGTCCACTTCGTCCACTCCCTCCACTTCTTCCACTTCCTCTTCGTCCACTTCACCAACTTCGTCCACTTCGTCCACTCCCTCCACTTCCTCCACTTCGTCCACTTCCTCCACTTCGTCAACTTCGTCCACTTCGTCCACTTCGTCAACTTCGTCAACTTCGTCCACTTCGTCCAGTTACTCCACTTCCTCCACATTGTCAAATTCCTCCATTTCCTCCACGTCGTCCACTTAGTCCACTTCCTCCGCTTCCTCCACTTCTTCTACTTCCTCTACTTCCTCCACTTCGTCAACTTCGTCCACTTCGTCCACTTCCTCCACTACATCCACTTCGTCCAATTCGTCCACTTAGTCCACTTCCTCCACTTCCTCCACATCTTCCACTTCCTCCACTTCCTCCACTTCGTCCACTTCGTCAACTTCGTCCACTTCGTCCACTTCGTCAACTTCTTCCACTTCGTCAACTTCGTCCACTTCGTCCACTTCGTCAACTTCTTCCACTTCGTACATTTCGTTCACTTCGTCCACTTCCTCCACTTCGTCCACTTCGTCCACTTCGTCCACTTCCTCCACTTCCTCCACTTCCTCCACTTCATCAACTTCTTCAATTTCGTCCACCTAGTCCACTTCCTCCGCTTCCTCCACTTGGTCCACTTGGTCCACTTGGTCTACTTCGGCAACTTCGTCAAACTCGTCCACCTCGTCTTATTCATCCACATCGTCCACTCTGTCCACTTCGTCCACTTCATCAACTTCATCCACTTCCTCAACTTCCTCTACTTCCTCCACTTCGTCCACATCGTCAACTTCGTCCACTTCTTCCACTTCGTCCACTTCGTCCACTTTGTCAACTTCGTCATCTTCGTCAACTTCGTGTATTTTGTCCACTTCCTCCACTTCGTGGACTTCCTCCACTTCGTCAACTTCGTCCACTTAGTCCACTTCCGTCACTTCGTCCCCTTCGTCGATTTTTTCCACTTTGTCCACTTTGTCAACTTCGTCAACTTCATCCACTTCGTCCGCTTCCTCCACTTTGTCCGCTTCCTCCACTTTGTCAACTTCACCAACTTCGTCCACTTCGTCAACTTCATCAATTCGTGCACCTAGTCCACTTTCTCCACTTCGTCCACTTTGTCCACTTCCTCCACTTCCTCCACTTTGTCCACTTCGTCAACTTCGTCTAGTTCGTCAACTTCGTCCACTTCGTCCACTTCGTCCACTTCGTCAACTTCTTCCACTTCGTCCACTTCGTCAACTTTGTCCACTTAGTCCTTTTCGTCTTCTTCGCCAACTTCGTTCACTTCGTCCACTTCCTCCACTTCCTCCACTTCGTCCACTTCCTCTTCTTCCTCCACTTCCTCAACTTCTTCAATTTCGTCCACTTAGTCCACTTCCTCCACTTCCTCCACTTCGTCCACTTAGTCCACTTCGTCAACTTCGTCAACTTCGTCCACCTCGTCCCCTCCGTCCACTTCGTCCACTTGGTCCACTTCGTTCACTTCGTCCACTTCGTCAACTTCGTCCACGTCCTCTACGTCCTCTACGTCCTCCACTTCCTCCACTTCCTCCACTTCCTCCACTTCCTCCACATTGTCCACTTCGTCAACTTTGTCCACTTCGTCAACTGCGTCCACTTTGCCCACTTCTCCCACTTCTTCCACTTCTTCCACTTCGTCGACTTCGTCCACTTCGTCAACTTCCTCCACTTCGTCAACATCGTCAACTTCGTCCACCTCGTCAACTTCGTCCACTTGGTCAACTTCTTCCACTTCGTCCACTTTGTCCACTTCGTCCACTTCGTCCACTTCGTCAACTTCGTCAAATTCGTCCACTTCGTCAAATTCGTCCACGTCGTCCACTTCGTCCACTTCTTCCACTTCGTCCACTTCTTCAACTTTGTCCACTTCCTCCACTTCCTTCGCTTCCTCCTCTTCGTCCACTTCCCCCACTTCCTCCGCTTCCTCTACTTCCTCCACTTCGTCAGCTTTTTCAATTTCGTCCACTTAGTCCACTTCCTCCGCTTCCTCCACTTCGTCCACTTCGTCCACCTCGTCAACTTCGTCCAGTTCGTCAACTTCATCAAATTCGTCCACTTCGTCCAACTCGTCAACTTCTTCCACTTCGTCCACTTCATCAACTTCGCCCACTTAGTCCACTTCCTCCGCTTCCCCCACTTCGTCCACTTCGTCAACTTCGTCAACTTTGTCAACTTTGTCTACTTCGTCCTCTTTGTCCGCTTCGTTCACTTCGTCCACTTCGTCAAGTTCATCAAATTCGTCCACTTCGTCAAATTCGTCCACTTCGTCCAACTCGTCCACTTCTTCTACTTCGTCAACTTCGTCCACTTAGTCCCCTTCCTCCGCTGCCTCCACTTTGTCCACTTCGTCCACTTCGTCAACTTCGTCCACTTCGTCAACTTCGTCAACTTTGTCCACTTCGTTCTCTTCGTCCACTTTGTCCACTTAATCCACTTCGTCAACTTCATCATCTCCGTCAGCTTCGTCTACTTCTTCAACTTCCTCCACTTCGTCGACTTCCTTCCCTTCCTCCACATTGTCGACTTCACCAACTTCGTCCACTTCGTCCACTTCCTCCAGTTCGTCAACATCGTCAAATTCCTCCACTTCGTACACATCCGCAACTTCTTCCACTTCGTCAACTTCGTCCATTTCGTCAACTTCTTCCACTTCGTCCACTGCGTTCACTTCATCCACTTCCTCCACTTCCTCCACTTCCTCCACTTCCTCCACTTCCTCCACTTCGTCCACTTCGTCAACGTCTTCATTTTCGTCCACTTAGTCAACTTCCTCTGCTTCCTCCACTTCGTCCTCTTCGTCCACTTCGTCCACTTCGTCAACTTCGTCAAATTCGTCCACTTCGTCCACTTCGTCAAATTCGTCCACTTCGTCAACTTCGTCAAATTCTTCCAGTTCGTCCACTCCGTCAACTTCGTCCACTTAGTCCACTTCCTCTGCTTCCTCCACTTCGTCTACTGCGTCCACTTCGTCCACTTCGTCCACTTCGTCATCTTCGTCCTCTTCGTCCACTTCATCCACTTCGTCCACTTAATCCACTTCGTCAACTTCATCATCTCCGTCAACTTCGTCTACTTCTTCAACTTCCTCCACTTCGTCGACTTCCTCCACTTCCTCCACTTCCTCCATTTCTTCTACTTCCTCCACTTTGTCTACTTCACCAACCTCGTCCACTTCTTCCACTTCCTCCATTTCGTCAACATCGTCAACTTCCTCTACTTCGTTCGCTTCGTCCACTTCGTCAACTTCGTCCCCTTCGTCCACTGCGTTCACTTCGTCCACTGCGTTCACTTCGTCCACTTCCTCCACTTCCTCCACTTCCTCTACTTCCTCCACTTCCTCCACTTCCTCCACTTCGTCAACTTCTTCAGATTCGTCCACTTAGTCCACTTCCTCCGCTTCCTCCACTTCGTCCTCTTCGTTCACTTCGTCAACTTCTTCCACCTCGTCCACTTTGTCCACTTCGTCCACTTCGTCCACTTCGTCAAATTCGTCCACTTCGTCTAATTCGTCCACTTCGTCAACTTCGTCAAATTCTTCCACTTTGAACACTTCGTCAACTTCGTCCACTTCGTCAACTTCGTCCACTTCGTGAACTTCATCTATGTCATCCACTTCATCCACTTCGTCCACTTCGTCCACTTCGTCCACTTCGTCCACTTTGTCAACTTCGTCAACTTCGTCAACTTTGTCCACTTCGTCAACTTTGTCCAATTTGTCCACTTCGTCCTCTTCGTCCTCTTCGTCCACTTCGTCCACTTCTTCAACTTCGTCCACTTAATCCACTTCGTCAACTTCATCATCTCCGTGAACTTCGTCTACTTCTTCAACTTCCTCCACTTTGGCAACTTCGTCCACTTCGTCAACTTCTTCCACTTCATCCACTGCGTTCACTTCGTTCAACTTTGTTCACTCGTCCACTTCGTCAACTTCATCAAATTCGTCCATTTCGTCAAATTCGTCCACTTCGTCAACTTCTTCCACTTCGTCCACTTCCTCAACTTCGTCCACTTAGTCCACTTCGTCTACATCGTCAACTTCGTCCACTTCGTCAACTTCGTCCACTTCGTCAACTTCGTCCACTTTGTCCACTTCGTCAACTTTTTCCACTTCGTCCTCTTCTTCCACTTCGTCCACGTCGTCCACTTCGTCAACTTCGTCCACTTCGTCCACTTAATCCACTTCGTCCACTTCGTCAACTTCATAATCTCCGTCAACTTCGTCTACTTCTTCAACTTCTTCCACTTCGTCGACTTCCTCCACTTCCTCCACTTCCTCCACTTCCTCCATTTCCTCTACTTCCTCCACTTTGTCTACTTCACCAACTTCCTCCACTTCCTCCACTTCCTCCACATCGTCAACATCGTCAACTTCCTCCACTTCGTCCACTTCGGCAACATCGTCCACTTCGTCAACTTCGTCCACTTCGTCCACTACGCTCACTTCCTCCATTTTCTCCACTTCGTCAGCTCCGTCCACTTCCTCCACTTCCTCCACTTCGTCAACTTCTTCAATTTCATCCACTTAGTCCACTTCGTCAACTTCGTCCACTTCGTCCACTTCGTCAACTTCGTCCTCTTCGTCCACTTCGTCAACTTGGTCCACCTCGTCCACTTCATCCAATTCATCCACTTCGTCCACTTCGTCAACTTCCTCCACTTCGTCAACTTCATCCACTTCGTCAACTTCTTCAAATTCGTCCACTTCGTCAAATTCGTCCACTTCGTTAACTTCGTCAACTTCTTCCACTTCGTCCACTTCGTCAACTTCGTCCACTTAGTCCACCTCCTCAGCTTCCTCCACATCGTCCACATCGTCAACTTTGTCCACTTTTTCCGCTTCTTCCGCTTCGTCCACTTAATCCACTTCATCTACTTCTTCAACTTCCTCCACTTCGTCGACTTCCTCCACTTCGACAACTTCGTCCACTTCGTCCACTTCGTCCACTTCGTCCACTTCGTCAAGTTCTTCCACTTCGTCCACTGTGTTCACTACGTTCAACTACGTCCACTTCGTCCACTTCCTCCACTTTATCCACTTTCCCACTTCCTCCACTTCCCCACTTCCTCCACTTCCTCCACTTCCTCCACTTCCTCCACTTCGGCAACTTCTTCAATTTCGTCCACTTAGTCCACTTCGTCAACTTCGTCCACTTCGTCAACTTCGTCAACTTTGTCCACTTCGTCAACTTTCTCCACTTCGTCCTCTTCGTAAACTTCGTCCACTTCGTCCATTTCGTCCACTTCATCCACTTCGTCCACTTACTCCACTTCGTCAACTTCATCATCTCCGTCAACTTCGTCTCCTTCTTCAACTTCCTCCCCTTCGTCGACTTCCTCGACTTCCTCCACTTCCTCCACTTCCTCCATTTCCTCTACTTCCTCCACTTTGTCTACTTCACCAACTTCCTCCAGTTCCTCCACTTCCTCCACTTCCTCCATTTCTTCTACTTCCTCCACTTCCTCCACTTTGTCTACTTGACCAACTTCGTTCACCCAGTCCACTTCCTCCACTTCCTCCACTTCGTCAACATCGTCAACATCCTCTACGTCGTCCACTTCGGCAACTTCGTCGAGTTCGTCAACATCGTCCACTTCGTCCACTGCGTTCACTTCGTCCACTTCCTCCACTTCTTCCACTTCCTCCACTTCCTCCACTTCGTCCACTTCGTCAACTTCTTAAATTTCGTCCACTTAGTCCACTTCCTCCGCTTCCTCCACTTCGTCCTCTTCGTCCACTTCGTCCACTTCGTCCACTTCGTCAACTTCGTCCACTTCGTCCATTTCGTCCACTTCGTCCACTTCGTCCTCTTCGTCCACTACGTCCACTACGTCCACTTCGTCAACTTGGTCCACCTCGTGCACTTCATCCACTTCGTCCACTTTGTCCACTTCGTCAACTTCCTCCACTTCGTCAACTTCATTCACTTCGTCAACTTCGTCAAA
The DNA here is from genome assembly GCF_029865625.1 of Vigna umbellata. NCBI lineage: Eukaryota > Viridiplantae > Streptophyta > Magnoliopsida > Fabales > Fabaceae > Vigna > Vigna umbellata. The sequence goes on along the minus strand of NC_142171.1, from coordinate 33,607,602 downwards.
TTCGTCCACTTCGTCAAATTCGTCCACTTCGTCAAATTCGTCCACTTCGTCAACTTCATCAACTTCTTCCACTTCATCCACTTCGTCAACTTCGTCCACCTCCTCAGCTTCGTCCACATCGTCTACGTCGTCAACTTCGTCCACTTCGTCCAGTTCGTCAACTTCATCAACTTTGTCAACTTCGTCAAATTTGTCCACTTCGTCCTCTTTGCCACTTCGTCCACTTTTTCCGCTTCGTCCACTTAATCCACTTCGTCTACTTCTTCAACTTCCTGCACTTCGTCGACTTCCTCCACTTCGGCAACTTCGTCCACTTCGTCAACTTCGTCCAATTTGTCAACTTCTTCCACTTCGTCCACTTCCTCCACATTATCCACTTAGCCCACTTCCTCCACTTCCCCACTTCCTCCACTTCCTCCACTTCCACCACTTCGTCCACTTCGGCAACTTCTTCAATTTCGTCCACTTAGTCCACTTCCTCCACTTCGTCCTCTTCGTCCGTTTCGTCCACTTCGTCAACTTCGTCCACCTCGTCCACTTCGTCCACTTCGTCCACTTCGTCCACATCGTCAACTTCGTCCACTTCGTCAACTTCTTCCACTTCGTCCACTGCGTGCACTGCGTTCACTTCGTCCACTTCCTCCACTTCCTCCACTTCCTCCACTTCCTCCACTTCCTCCACTTCGTCCACTTCGTCAACTTCTTCAATTTCGTCAACTTAGTACACTACCTCCGCTTCCTCCACTTCGTCCTCTTCTTCCTCTTCGTCCACTTCGTCCTCTTTTTCCACTTCGTCCACTTCGTCCACCTCGTCAACTTCGTCCACCTCGTCCACTTCATCCACTTCGTCCACTTCGTCAACTTCGTCAAATTTGTCCACTTCGTCCACTTCGTCAACTTCTTCCACTTTGTCAACTTCGTCCACTTCCTCTACTTCCTCCACTTCGCCTACTTTGTCAACTTCGTCCACTTCGTCAACTTCGTCAGCTTGGTCCACTTCGTCAACATTGTCCACTTCGTCCTCTTCGTCCTCTTCGTCCATTTCCTCCACTTCCTCCACTTCCTCCACTTCCTCCACTTCGTCAACATCGTCAACATCGTCAACTTCCTCCACTTCCTCCACTTCCTCCACTTCCTCCGCTTCCTCCACTTCATCAACTTCTTCAATTTCGTCTGCTTCGTCCACTTTGTCCACTTCGTCAACTTCGTCCTCTTCGTCCACTTCGTCCACTTGGTCCACTTCGTCGCCTTCGTCCACTTCTTCCACTTCGTCCACTTAATCCACTTCGTCAACTTCGTCAACTTCATCATCTCCTTTACCTTCGTCTATTTCTTCAACTTCCTCCACTTCCTCCACTTCGTCAACTTCTTCAATTTCGTCCACTTAGTCCACTTCCTCCGCTTCGTACACTTCGTCCTCTTCGTCCACTTCGTCCACTTCGTCAACTTCGTCCACCTAATCCACTTCGTCCACTTCGTAAACTTTGTCCACTTCGTCAACTTCGTCCAATTCACCACTTCCTCCACTTCCTCCACTCCCTCCCCTTCGTCCACTTCGGCAACTTCTTCAATTTCATCCACTTAGTCCACTTCCTCCACTTCGTCCTCTTCGTCCATTTCGTCCACTTCGTCAACTTCATCCACCTCGTCAACTTCGTCCACTTCGTCAACTTCTTCCACTTCGTCAAATTCGTCCACTTCGTCAACTTTGTCCACTTCGTCAACTTCGTCGTCTTCGTCCAGTTCGTCCACTTCTTCCACTTCGTCCACTTCGTCCACTTCTTCCACTTCGCCCACTTAATCCACTTCTTCAACTTCGTCAACTTCATCCTCTCCTTTAACTTCGTCTACTTCTTCAACTTCGTCAACTTCGTCCACTTCGTCAACATCGTCAACTTCGTCCACTTCGTCAACTTCGTCAAATTCATCCACTTCGTCAAATTCATCCACTTCGTCAACTTCTTCCACTTCGTCCACTTTATCCACTTCGTCCACTTAATCCACTTCGTCAACTTCGTCAACTTCATCATCTCCGTCAACTTCGTCTACTTCTTCAACTTCCTCCACTTCCTCCACTTCCTCCACTTCCTCCACTTCCTCCGCTTCCTCCGCTTCATTCTCTTCGTCCACTTAGTCCACTTCGTGCACTTCGTCAACTTCGTCCACCTCGTCCACTTCGTCCACTTCGTCAACTTCGTCAAATTCATCCACTTCGTCAAATTCATCCACTTCGTCAACTTCTTCCACTTCGTCCACTTTATCCACTTCGTCCACTTAATCCACTTCGTCAACTTCGTCAACTTCATCATCTCCGTCAACTTCGTCTACTTCTTCAACTTCCTCCACTTCCTCCACTTCCTCCACTTCCTCCACTTCCTCCGCTTCCTCCGCTTCATTCTCTTCGTCCACTTAGTCCACTTCGTGCACTTCGTCAACTTCGTCCACCTCGTCCGCTTCGTCCTCTTCGTCCGCTTCGTCCACTTCATCAGCTTTGTCAAATTCGTCCACTTCGTCAAATTCGTCCACTTCGTCAACTTTGTCCACTTCGTCAACTTCGTCGTCTTCGTCCAGTTCGTCCACTTCTTCCACTTCGTCCACTTCGTCCACTTCTTCCACTTCGCCCACTTAATCCACTTCTTCAACTTCGTCAACTTCATCATCTCCTTTAACTTCGTCTACTACATCAACTTCCTCCACTTCCTCCACTTCGTCAACTTCTTCAATTTCGTCCACTTAGTCCACTTCCTCCGCTTCGTACACTTCGTCCTCTTCGTCCACTTCGTCCACTTCGTCAACTTCGTCCACCTAATCCACTTCGTCCACTTCGTCAACTTCGTCCACTTCGTCAACCTCGTCCACTTCGTCAACCTCGTCCACTTCCCCACTCCCTCCACTTCCTCCAGTTCCTCCACTCCCTCCACTTCCTCCACTTCGCCAACTTCTTCAATTTCGTCCACTTAGTCCACTTCCTCCACTTCGTCCTCTTCGTCCATTTCGTCCGCTTCGTCAACTTCCTCCACCTCGTCCACTTCGTCCTCTTCTTCCACTTCGTCCACTTCGTCAACTTCGTCCACCTCGTCCACTTCGTCTACTTCGTCAACTTCGTCCACTTCGTCAACTTCGTCAAATTTGTCCACTTCATCAACTTCGTCCACTTCGTCAACTTTGTCCACTTCGTCAACTTCGTCCTCCTCGTCCATTTGGTCCACTTCGTCCACTTCGTCCACTTTATCCACTTCGTCCACTTAATCCACTTCGTCAACTTCGTCAACTTCATCATCTCCGTCAACTTCGTCTACTTCTTCAACTTCCTCCACTTCCTCCGCTTCCTCCGCTTCCTCCGCTTCGTCCTCTTCGTCCACTTAGTCCACTTCGTCTACTTCGTCAACTTCGTCCACCTCGTCCGCTTCGTCCGCTTCGTCCAATTCAACAGCTTCGTCAAATTCGTCCACTTCGTCAAATTCGTCCACTTCGTCAACTTTGTCCACTTCGTCGACTTCGTCCTCTTCGTCCACTACGTCCACTTCTTCTACTTTGTCCACTCCGTCCACTTCTTCCACTTCGTCCACTTAATCCACTTCTTCAACTTCGTCAACTTCATCATCTCCTTTAACTTTGTCTACTTCTTCAACTTCCTCCACTTCCTCCACTTCCTCCACTTCGTCAACTTCTTCAATTTCGTCCACTTAGTCCACTTCCTCCGCTTCGTACACTTCGTCCTCTTCATCCACTTCGTCCACTTCGTCAACTTCGTCCACCTAATCCACTTCGTCAACTTCGTCCACTTCCCCACTTCCTCCACTTCCTCCACTTCCTTCACTCCCTCCACTTCCTCCACTTCGCCAACTTCTTCAATTTCGTCCACTTAGTCCACTTCCTCCACTTCGTCCTCTTCGTCCATTTCGTCCACTTCGTCAACTTCGTCCACCTCGTCCACATCGTCAACTTCGTCCACTTCGTCAACTTCTTCCACTTCGTCCACTGCATCCACTGCGTTCACTTCGTCCACTTCCTCCACTTCGTCAACTTCCTCCACTTCCTCCACTTCCGCCACTTCCTCCACTTCGTCAACTTCTTCAATTTTGTTAACATAGTCCACTACCTCCGCTTCCTCCACTTCGTCCTCTTCTTCCACTTGGTCCACTTCGTCAACTTCGTCCACCTCGTCCACTTCGTCTACTTCGTCTACTTCGTCAACTTCGTCCACTTCGTCAACTTCGTCAAATTCGTCCACTTCGTCAAATTCGTCCACTTCGTCAACTTCTTCCACTTCATCCACTTCGTAACCTTCGTCCACTTTGTCCACTTCCTCTGCTTCCTCCACTTCGTCTACTTTGTCAACTTCGTCCACTTCGTCAACTTCGTCCACCTCGTCCGCTTCGTCAAATTCGTCCACTTCGTTAACTTCTTCCACTTCATCCACTTCGTAACCTTCGTCCAATTTGTCCACTTCCTCTGCTTCCTCCACTTCGTCTACTTTGTCAACATCGTCCACTTCGTCAACTTCGTCCACCTCGTCCGCTTCGTCCGCTTCGTCCACTTCGTCAACTTCGTCAAATTTGTCCACTTCGTCAATTTCGTCCACTTCGTCCACTTCGTCAACTTCGTCAACTTTGTCCACTTCGTCAACTTCGTCCTCTTCGTCCACTTGGTCCACTTCGTCCACTTCGTCCACTTCGTCCACTTCGTCCACTTCGTCCACTTCGTCCACTTCGTCCACTTCGTCCACTTCTTCCACTTCGTCCACTTCGTCCACTTCATCCACTTCGTCCACTTAATCCACTTCGTCAACTTCGTCAACATCATCATCTCCGTCCACTTCGTCTACTTCTTCAACTTCCTCCACTTCCTCCACTTCCTCCACTTCCTCCACTTCCTCCGTTTCCTCCGCTTCATCCTCTTCGTCCACTTAGTCCACTTCGTGCACTTCGTCAACTTCGTCCACCTCGTCCACTTCGTCCTCTTCGTCCGCTTCGTCCACTTCATCAGCTTCGTCAAATTCGTCCACTTCGTCAAATTCGTCCACTTCGTCAAATTCGTCCACTTCGTCAACTTCGTCAACTTTGTCCACTTCGTGAACTTCGTCGTCTTCGTCCACTTCGTCGTCTTCGTCAACTTCGTCAACTTTGTCCACTTCTTCCACTTCGTCCACTTCGTCCACTTCTTCAACTTCGTCAACTTCATCATCTCCTTTAACTTCGTCTACTTCTTCAACTTCCTCCACTTCCTCCACTTCCTCCACTTCCTCCACTTCCTCCACTTCGTCAACTTCTTCAATTTCGTCCACTTAGTCCACTTCCTCCGCTTCGTACACTTCGTCCTCTTCGTCCACTTCGTCCACTTCGTCCACCTAATCCACATCGTCCACTTCGTCCACTTCGTCAACTTCTTCCACTTCGTCCACTACGTCCACTGCGTTCACTTCGTCCACTTCCTCCACTTCCTCCACTTCCTCCACTTCCGCCACTTCCTCCACTTCGTCAACTTCTTCAATTTCGTTAACTTAGTCCACTACCTCTGCTTCCTCCACTTCGTCCTCTTCTTCCACTTCGTCCACTTCGTCAACTTCGTCCACCTCGTCCACTTCGTCTACTTCGTCAACTTCGTCCACTTCGTCAACTTCGTCAAATTTGTCCACTTCATCAACTTCGTCCACTTCGTCAACTTTGTCCACTTCGTCAACTTCGTCCTCCTCGTCCATTTGGTCCACTTCGTCCACTTCTTCCACTTCGTCCACTTCGTCCACTTTATCCACTTCGTCCACTTAATCCACTTCGTCAACTTCATCATCTCCGTCAACTTCGTCTACTTCTTCAACTTCCTCCACTTCCTCCACTTCCTCCACTTCCTCCACTTCCTCCGCTTCCTCCGCTTCGTCCTCTTCGTCCACTTAGTCCACTTCGTCTACTTCGTCAACTTCGTCCACCTCGTCCGCTTCGTCCGCTTCGTCCAATTCAACAGCTTTGTTAAATTCGTCCACTTCGTCAAATTCGTCCACTTCGCCAACTTTGTCCACTTCGTCGACTTCGTCCTCGTCGTCCACTGCGTCCACTTCTTCTACTTTGTCCACTTCGTCCACTTCTTCCACTTCGTCCACCTAATCCACTTCTTCAACTTCGTCAACTTCATCATCTCCTTTAACTTCGTCTACTTCTTCAACTTCCTCCACTTCCTCCACTTCCTCCACTTCGTCAACTTCTTCAATTTCGTCCACTTAGTCCACTTCCTCCGTTTCGTACACTTCGTCCTCTTCGTCCACTTCGTCCACTTCGTCAACTTCGTCCACCTAATCCACTTCATCCACTTCGTCAACTTCGTCCACTTCCCCACTTCCTCCACTTCCTCCACTTCCTCCACTCCCTCCACTTCCTCCACTTCGCCAACTTCTTCAATTTTGTCCACTTAGTCCACTTCCTCCACTTCGTCCTCTTCGTCCATTTCGTCCACTTCGTCAACTTCGTCCACCTCGTCCACATCGTCAACTTCGTCCACTTCGTCAACTTCTTCCACTTCGTCCACTGCATCCACTGCGTTCACTTCGTCCACTTCGTCCACTTCCTCCACTTCCTCCACTTCCGCCACTTCCTCCACTTCGTCAACTTCTTCAATTTCGTTAACATAGTCCACTACCTCCGCTTCCTCCACTTCGTCCTCTTCTTCCACTTCGTCCACTTCGTCAACTTCGTCCACCTCGTCCACTTAGTCTACTTCGTCTACTTCGTCAACTTCGTCCACTTCGTCAACTTCGTCAAATTCGTCCACTTTGTCAAATTCGTCCACTTTGTCAAATTCGTCCACTTCGTCAACTTCTTCCACTTCATCCACTTCGTAACATTCGTCCACTTTGTCCACTTCCTCTGCTTCCTCCACTTCGTGTACTTTGTCAACTTCGTCCACTTCGTCAACTTCGTCCACCTCGTCCGCTTCGTCAAATTCGTCCACTTCGTTAACTTCTTCCACTTCATCCACTTCGTAACCTTCGTCCACTTTGTCCACTTCCTCTGCTTCCTCCACTTCGTCTACTTTGTCAACATCGTCCACTTCGTCAACTTCGTCCACCTCGTCCGCTTCGTCCGCTTCATCCACTTCGTCAAATTTGTCCACTTCGTCAACTTCGTCCACTTCGTCAACTTTGTCAACTTTGTCCACTTCGTCAACTTCGTCCTCTTCGTCCACTTGGTCCACTTGGTCCACTTGGTCCACTTGGTCCACTTCGTCCACTTCATCCACTTCGTCCACTTAATCCACTTCGTCAACTTCGTCAACTTCATCATCTCCGTCAACTTCGTCTACTTCTTCAACTTCCTCCACTTCCTCCACTTCCTCCACTTCATCAACTTCTTCAATTTCGTCCACTTAATCCACTTCCTCCGCTTCCTCCACTTCGTCCTCTTCGTCCACTTCGTCCACTTCATCAACTTCGTCCACCTAATCCACTTCGTCCACTTCGTCCACTTCGTCAACTTCGTCCACTTCGTCCACTTCGTCAACTTCATCCACTTCGTCAATTTCGTCCACTTCGTCCACTTCGTCCACTCCGTCCACGTCGTCCACTTCTTCCACTTCGTCCACTTCTTCCACTTCGTCCACTTAATCCACTTCGTCAACTTCATTATCTCCGTCAACTTCGTCTAGTTCTTCAACTTCCTCCACTTCCTCCACTTCCTCCACTACCTCCACTTCTTCCACTTCGTCAACTTCTTCAATTTGGTCAACTTAGTCCAGTTCCTCCGCTTCCTCCACTTCTTCCTGTTCGTCCACTTTGTCCACTTCGTCGACTTCGTCCACCTCCTCCACTTCGTCCACTTCGTCCACTTCGTCAACTTCGTCAAATTCGTCCATTTCGTCAAATTCATCCACTTCGTCAACTTGTTCCACTTCGTCCACTTCGTCCTCTTTGTCCACTATGTCTACTTCGTTCACTTCGTCCACTTCGTTAATTTCGTCTACTTGTCCACTTCCTCCACTTCGTGGACTTCCTCCACTTTCTCAACTTCCTCCACTTCGTCAACTTATTCCACTTCCTTCACTTCGTCAACTTCATCCACTTCGCCAACTTCTTCCACTTCGTCCACCTTGTCAACATCGTCCACTTAGTCCACTTCCTCCGCTTCCTCCACTTCTTCCACTTCCTCTACTTCCTAAACATCGTCAACTTCGTCAACTTTCTCATCTTCGTCAACTTCGTCTACTTCTTTAACTTCCTCCACTTCGTCCACTTAGTCCACTTCCTCAACTTCCTCCACTTCCTCCACGTCCTCCACTTCGTCCAATTCGTCCACTTAGTCCACTTCCTCTACTTCCTCCGCTTCTTCCACTTCCGCCACTTTCTCCACATAATCAACTTCGTCCACTTCACGAACTTCGTCCACTTCTTCCACTTCCTCCACTTCGTCAACTTTGTCATATTCCTCCACTTCGTCAACTTCGTCAACTTCGTCAACCTCTTCCACTTTGTCCACTTCTTCAACTTCGTCCACTTCTTCAACTTCGTCCACGTCCTCCACTTCCTCCACTTCCTTCACTTCCTCCACTCCCTCCACTTCGTCCACATCGTCAACTTCCTCCACTTCGCCAACTTTGTCCACTTCCTTCACTTCGTCAACTTCCTCCACTTCGTCAACTTCTTCCACTTCGTCCACCTTGTCATCTTCGTCCACTTAGTCCACTTCCTCAACTTCCTCCACTTCCTCCACTTCCTCCACTTCCTCCACGTCCTCCACTTCGTCCAGTTCGTCCACTTTGTCCACTTAGTCCACTTAGTCCACTTAGTCCACTTCCTCCACTTCCTCCGCTTCCTCCATTTTCTCCATTTAATCAACTTCGTCCACTTCACCCACTTCGTCCACTTCCTCCACTTCCTCCACTTCGTCAACTTTGTCATATTCCTCCACTTCGTCAACCACTTCCACTTTGTCCACTTCTTCAACTTCGTCCACTTCTTCAACTTCGTCCACTTCCTCCACATCATCAACTTCGTCAACTTCAACAACTTCGTCCACCTCGTCCAGTCCATCCTCTTCGTCCGCTTCGTCCACTATGTCTACTTCGTCCACTTCGTCCACTTCGTCCACTTCGTCCACTTCGTCTACTTCGTCCACTTCATCAACTTCGTCTACTTCGTCCACTTCCTCCACCTCGTGGACTTCTTCCACTTCCTGTACTTCCTCCACGTCGTCAACTTCCTCCACTTCGTCAACCTAGTCCACTTCCTTCACTTCGTCAACTTCGTCCACTTCGTCAACTTCCTCCACTTCATCCACTTCGTCCGCTTCGTCAACTTCGTCAACTTTGGCGACTTCGTCCCCTTCGTCCTCTACATCCTCTACGTCCGCTTCGTCCACTTCGTCCACTTCGTCCACTTAGTCCACTTCGTCCACGTCGTCCACTTCGTCCACTTCTTCCACTTGCTCTACTTCCCCCACATCGTCAACTTCGTCAACTTTCTCATCTTCGTCAACTTCGTCTACTTCTTCATCTTCCTCCACTTCGTCCACTTAGTCCCATTCCTCAACTTCCTCCACTCCCTCCACTTCCTCCACTTCGTCCAATTCGTCCACTTAGTACACTTAGTCCACTTCCTCCACTTCCTCCGCTTCCTCCACTTCCTCCACTTTCTCCACTTAATCAACTTCGTCCACTTCACCAACATCGTCCACTTCCTCGACTTCGTCAACTTTGTCATATTCCTCCACTTCGTCCACTTCCTCAACTTCGTTAACCTCTTCCACTTTATCCACTTCTTCAACTTCGTCCACTTCTTCAACTTCGTCCACTTCCTCCATTTCCTCCACTTCCTCCACTTCGTCCACATCGTCAACTTCGTCAACTTCGTCCACTTCATCGTCTTCGTCCACTTCGTCCACTATGTCTACTTCGTCCACTTCGTCATCTTCGTCAACTTTGTCTAGTTCGTCCACTATCTCCACTTCGTGGACTTCTTCCACTTCCTCAACTGCCTCCACTTCGTCAACTTCCTCCACTTCGTCAACTTAGTCCACCTCCTTCACTTCGTCAACTTCGTCCACTTCGTCAACTTCGTCAACTTCTTCCACTTCATCCACTTTGTCCACTTCGTCAACTTCGTCAACTTTGTTGACTTCGTCCCCTTCGTCATCTACGTCCTCTACGTCCACTTCGTCCACTTTGTCCACTTCCTCCACTACCTCCACTTCGTCCACTTCGTCAACTTAGTCCACTTCCTCCTCTTCCTCCACTTCTTCCTGTTCGTCCACTTTGTCCACTTCGTCGACTTCGTCCACCTCCTCCACTTCGTCCACTTCGTCCACTTCGTCCACTTCGTCAAATTCGTCCATTTCGTCAAATTCGTCCACTTCGTCAACTTCGTCAACTTGTTCCACTTCGTCCACTTCGTCCTCTATGTCCACTATGTCTACTTCGTTCACTCCGTCCACTTCGTCAATTTCGTCTACTTGTCCACTTCCTCCACTTCGTGGACTTCCTCCACTTCCTCAACTTCCTCCACTTCGTCAACTTATTCCACTTCCTTCACTTCGTCAACTTCGTCCACTTCGCCAACTTCTTCCACTTCGTCCACCTTGTCAACTTCGTTCACTTAGTCCACTTCCTCCGCTTCCTCCACTTCTTCCACTTCCTCTACTTCCTCCATATCGTCAACTTCGTCAACTTTCTCATCTTCGTCAAATTCGTCTACTTCTTCAACTTCCTCCACTTCGTCAACTTCGTCCACTTAGTCCACTTCCTCAACTTCCTCCACTTCCTCCACGTCCTCCACTTCGTCCAATTCGTCCACTTCGTCCACTTAGTCCACTTCCTCCACTTCCTCCGCTTCTTGCACTTGCTCCACTTTCTCCACTTAATCAACTTCGTCCACTTCACGAACTTCGTCCACTTCTTCCACTTCCTCCACTTCGTCAACTTTGTCATATTCCTCCACTTCGTCAACTTCGTCAACCTCTTCCACTTTGTCCACTTCTTCAACTTCGTCCACTTCTTCAACTTCGTCCACGTCCTCCACTTCCTCCACTTCCTTCACTTCCTCCACTTCCTCCACTTCGTCCACATCGTCAACTTCCTCCACTTCGTCAACTTTGTCCACTTCCTTCACTTCGTCAACTTCGTCCCCTTCGTCAACTTCTTCCACTTCGTCCACCTTGTCATCTTCGTCCACTTAGTCCACTTCCTCAACTTCCTCCACTTCCTCCACGTCCTCCACTTCGTCCAATTCGTCCACTTTGTCCACTTAGTCTACTTAGTCCACTTAGTCCATTTCCTCCACTTCCTCCGCTTCCTCCACTTTCTCCATTTAATCAACTTCGTCCACTTCACCCACTTCGTCCACTTCCTCCACTTAGTCAACTTTGTCATATTCCTCCACTTCGTCAACTTCGTTAACCTCTTCCACTTTGTCCACTTCTTCATCTTCGTCCACTTCTTCAACTTCGTCAAATTCGTCCACTTCCTCCACTTCCTCCACTTCCTCCACATCATCAACTTCGTCAACTTCGTCAACTTCGTCCACCTCGTCCACTTCATCCTCTTCGTCCGCTTCGTCCACTATGTCTACTTCGTCCACTTCGTCCACTTCGTCATCTTCGTCTACTTCGTCCACCTCATCAACTTCGTCTACTTCGTCCACTTCCTCCACCTCGTGGACTTCTTCCACTTCCTGTACTTCCTCCACTTCGTCAACTTCCTCCACTTCGTCAACTTCCTCCACTTCGTCAACCTAGTCCACTTCCTTCACTTCGTTAACTTCGTCCACTTCGTCAACTTCTTCCACTTCATCCACTTCGTCCACTTCGTCAACTTTGTCGACTTCGTCCCCTTCGTCCTCTACATCCTCTACGTCCGCTTCGTCCACTTCGTCCACTTAGTCCACTTCGTCCACGTCGTCCACTTCGTCCACTTCTTCCACTTCCTCTACTTCCCCCACATCGTCAACTTTGTCAACTTTCTCATCTTCGTCAACTTCGTCTACTTCTTCAACTTCCTCCACTTCGTCCACTTATTCCCATTCCTCAACTTCCTCCACTCCCTCCACTTCCTCCACGTCCTCCACTTCGTCCAATTTGTCCACTTAATACACTTAGTCCACTTCCTCCACTTCCTCCGCTTCCTCCACTTCCTCCACTTTCTCCACTTAATCAACTTCGTCCACTTCACCAACTTTGTCCACTTCCTCGACTTCGTCAACTTTGTCATATTCCTCCACTTCGTCCACTTCGCAACTTCGTCAACCTCTTCCACTTTATCCACTTCTTCAACTTCGTCCACTTCCTCCATTTCCTCCACTTCCTCCACTTCGTCCACATCGTCAACTTCGTCAACTTCGTCCACTTCATCGTCTTCGTCCACTATGTCTACTTCGTCCACTTCGTCATCTTCGTCATCTTCGTCCACTTCGTCTAGTTCGTCCACTTCCTCCACTTCGTGGACTTCTTCCACTTCCTCAATTGCCTCCACTTCCTCAACTTCCTCCACTTCGTCAACTTAGTCCACTTCCTTCACTTCGTCAACTTCGTCCACTTCGTCAACTTCGTCAACTTCTTCCACTTCATCCACTTCACATCGTCAACTTTGTCGACTTCGTCCCCTTCGTCATCTACGTTCTCTACGTCCACTTCGTCCACTTCCTCCACTACCTCCACTTCGTCCACTTCGTCAACTTCTTCAATTTCGTTAACTTAGTCCACTTCCTCCGCTTCCTCCACTTCTTCCTGTTCGTCCACTTTGTCCACTTCGTCGACTTCGTCCACCTCCTCCACTTCGTCCACTTCGTCCACCTCGTCAACTTCGTCAAATTCGTCCATTTCGTCAATTTCGTCCACTTCGTCAACTTCGTCAACTTGTTCCACTTCGTCCACTTCGTCCTCTATGTCCACTATGTTTACTTCGTTCACTTCGTCCACTCCGTCCACTTCGTCAATTTCGCATACTTGTCCACCTCCTCCACTTCGTGGACTTCCTCCACTTCCTCAACTTCCTCCACTTCGTCAACTTATTCCACTTCCTTCACTTCGTCAACTTCGTCCACTTCGCCCACTTCTTCCACTTCGTCCACCTTGTCAACTTCGTCCACTTAGTCCACTTCCTCCGCTTCCTCCACTGCTTCCACTTCCTCTACTTCCTCCACATCGTCAACTTCGTCAACTTTCTCATCTTCGTCAACTTTGTCTACTTCTTCAACTTCCTCCACTTCGTCAACTTCGTCCACTTAGTCCACTTCCTCAACTTCCTCCACGTCCTCCACTTTGTCCAATTCGTCCACTTAGTCCACTTAGTCCACTTCCTCCACTTCCTCCGCTTCTTCCACTTCCTCCACTTTCTCCACTTAATCAACTTCGTCCACTTCACGAACTTCGTCCACTTCTTCCACTTCCTCCACTTCGTGAACTTTGTCATATTCCTCCACTTCGTCAACTTCGTCAACCTCTTCCACTTTGTCCAGTTCTTCAACTTCGTCCACTTCTTCAACTTCGTCCACGTCCTCCACTTCCTCCACTTCCTTCACTTCCTCCACTCCCTCCACTTCGTCCACATCGTCAACTTCCTCCACTTCGTCAACTTTGTCCACTTCCTTCACTTCGTCAACTTCGTCCACTTCGTCAACTTCTTCCACTTCGACCACCTTGTCATCTTCGTCCACTTAGTCCACTTCCTCAACTTCCTCCACTTCCTCCACGTCCTCCACTTCGTCCAATTCGTCCACTTTGTCCACTTAGTCCACTTAGTCCACTTAGTCCACTTCCTCCACTTCCTCCGCTTCCTCCACTTTCTCCATTTAATCAACTTCGTCCACTTCACCCACTTCGTCCACTTCCTCCACTTCCTCCACTTCGTCAACTTTGTCATATTCCTCCACTTCGTCAACTTCGTCAACTTCGTCAACCTCTTCCACTTTGTCCACTTCTTCAACTTCGTCCACTTCTTCAACTTCGTCCACTTCGTCCACTTCCTCCACTTCCTCCACATCATCAACTTCGTCAACTTCGTCCACCTCGTCCACTTCATCCTCTTCGTCCGCTTCGTCCCCTATGTCTACTTCGTCCACTTCGTGCACTTCGTCATCTTCGTCTTCTTCGTCCACTTCATCAACTTCGTCTACTTCCTCCACTTCGTCCACCTCGTGGACTTCTTCCACTTCGTCAACTTCCTCCACTTCGTCAACCTAGTCCACTTCCTTCACTTCGTCAACTTCGTCCACTTCGTCAACTTCTTCCACTTCATCCAGTTCGTCCACTTCGTCGACTTCGCCAACTTTGTCGACTTCGTCCCCTTCGTGCTCTACATCCTCTACGTCCGCTTCGTCCACTTCGTCCACTTCGTCCACTTAGTCCACTTCGTCCACGTCGTCCACTTCGTCAACTTCGTCAACTTCTTCCACTTCGTCCACTTCGTCAACTTCGTCCACTTCGTCAACTTCGTCCGCTTCGTCAACTTCGTCCACTTCGTCAACTTCTTCCACTTCGTCCACTTCGTCAACTTCGTCCACTTAGTCCACTTCCTCCGCTCCCTCCACTTCGTCCACTTCGTTCACTTTGTCCACTTCGTCCACTTCGTCCACTTCTTCAACTTCATCCACTTCCTCCACTTTGTTCACATCGTCAACTTCATCCACTTCGTCAAGTTCGTCCTTTTTGTCCACTATGTCTACTTCGTTCACTTCGTCTACTTCGTCAATTTCGTCTACTTGTCCACTTCCTCCACTTTGTCAACTTCCTCTACTTCGTCAACTTAGTCCACTTCCTTCACTTCGTCAACTTCGTCCACTTCATCAATTTCTTCCACTTCGTCCACCTTGTCAACTTCGTCCACTTAGTGCACTTCCTCCGCTTCCTCTACTTCGTCCACGTCCTCCACTTCCTCCACATCGTCCACTTCGTCAACTTCGTCCACTTAGTCAACTTCCTCCGCCTCATCCCCTTCTTCCACTTCCTCTACTTCCTCCACATCGTCAACTTCGTCAACTTTCTCATCTTCGTCAACTTCGTCTACTTCTTCAACTTCCTCCACTTCGTCAACTTCGTCCACTTAGTCCACTTCCTCAACTTCCACCACTTCCTCCACGTCCTCCACTTCGTCCAATTCGTCCACTTAGTCCACTTAGTCCACTTCCTCCACTTCACCAACTTCGTCCACTTCCTTCACTTCCTCCACTTCGTCAACTTTGTCATATTCCTCCACTTCGTCAACCTCTTCCACTTTGTCCACTTCTTCAACTTCGTCCACTTCTTCAACTTCGTCCACTTCGTCCACTTCCTCCACTTTGTCCACCTCATCAACTTCGTCAACTTCGTCCACTTCATCCACTTCATCCTCTTCGTCAACTTCTTCCACTTCATCCACTTCGTCAACTTTGTCGACTTCGTCCCCTTCGTCCACTTCGTCCCCTTCGTCCACTTCGTCCACTTAGTCCACTTCGTGAACTTTGTCATCTTCGTCAACTTCGTCTACTTCTTCAACTTCCTCCACTTCGTCAGCTTCGTCCACTTAGTCCACTTCCTCAACTTCCTCCACTTCCTCCACGTCCTCCACTTCGTCCAATTCGTCCACTTAGTCCACTTAGTCCACTTCCTCACCTTCCTCCACTAAATCAAGTTCGTCCACTTCACCAAATTCGTCCACTTCCTCCACTTCGTCAACTTTGTCATATTCCTCCACTACGTCCACTTCGTCAACTTCTTCCACTTCGTCCACTTCGTCAACTTCGTCCACTTCGTCAAGTTCGTCCACTTCGTCAACTTCTTCCACTTCGTCCACATCGTCAACTTCGTCCACTTAGTCCACTTCCTCTGCTTCCTCCATTTCGTCCACTTCGTTCACTTTGTCCACTTCGTCAACTTCGTCCACTTCTTCAACTTCGTCCACTTCGTCCACTTCCTCCACTTCCTCAACTTTGTTCACATCGTCAACTTCGTCAACTTCGTCCACTTCGTCAACTTCGTCCTCGTCGTCCACTATGTCTACTTCGTTCACTTCGTCCACTTCGTCAATTTGGTCTACTTGTCCACTTCCTCCACTTCGTGGACTTCCTCCACTTCCTCAACTTCCTCCACTTCGTCAACTTCCTCCACTTCGTCAACTTAGTCCACTTCCTTCACTTCGTCAACTTCGTCCACTTCGTCAACTTGTTCCATTTCGTCCACCTTGTCAACTTCGTCCACTTAGTCCACTTCCTCCGCTTCCTCTACTTCGTCCACTTCGTCCACGTCCTCCACTTCCTCCACGTCATCCACTTCGTTAACTTCGTCAACTTCGTCCACTTCCTCCGCTTCCTCCACTTCTTCCACTTCCTTTACTTCCTCCACATCGTGAACTTGGTCAACTTTCTCATCTTCGCCAACTTCGTCTACTTCTTCAACTTCCTCCACTTCGTCAACTTCGTATACTTAGTCCACTTCCTCAACTTCCTCCACTTCCTCCACGTCCTCCACTTCGTCCAATTCGTCCACTTAGTCCACTTAGTCCACTTCCTCCACTTCCTCCGCTTCCTCGACTTCCTCAACTTTCTCCACTTAATCAACTTCGTCCACTTCACCAACTTCGTCCACTTGCTCCACTTCGTCAACTTTGTCATATTCCTCCACTTCGTCCACTTCGTCAACTTCGTCCACCTCGTCCACTTCGTCCACTTCGTCCACTTCGTCCACTTCGTCAACTTCATCCACTTCGTCAACTTCGTCCACTTAGTCCACTTCCTCCGCTTCCTCCACTTCGTCCACTTCCTTCACTTCCTCAACTTCCTCCTCTTCCTCCACTTCATCCACCTCCTCCACTTCGTCAAAATCGTCCACTTCGTCATATTCGTCAACTTCGTTCACTTCCTCCACTTCGTGGACCTCCTCCACTTCGTCAACTTCCTCCAGTTCGTCAACTTAGTCCACTTCCTTCACTTCGTCAACTTGGTCTACTTCGTCAACTTCTTCCACTTCATCCACTTCGTCCACTTTGTCAACTTTGTCCACTTCGTCCTCTTCGTTCTCTACGTCCTCTACGTCCACTTCGTCCACTTCGTCCACTTAGTCCAGTTCGTCAACTTCGTCAACTTTGTCATCTTCGTCAACTTCGTCTACTTCTTCAACTTCCTATACTTCGTCAACTTCCTCCACTTCCTCCACTTCGTCAACTTCGTCCACTTCGTCCACTTAGTCCACTTCCTCAATTTCCTGCATTTCCTCCACTTCCTCCACGTTCTCCACTTCGTCCAATTCGTCCACTTAGTCCACTTCCTCCACTTCCTCCACTTTATCCACTTAATCCACTTCGTCCACTTCACCAACTTCGTCCACTTCCTCCACTTCGTCAGTTTGTCATATTCCTCCACTTCGTCCACTTCGTCAACTTCTTCCACTTCGTCCACTTCCTCAACTTCCTCCACTTCCTCGACTTCCTCCACGTCCTCCACTTCGTCCAATTCGTCCACTTAGTCCACTTCCTCCACTTCCTCCACTTCCTCCACTTAATCCACTTAATCCACTTCGTCCACTTCACCAACTTCGTCCACTTCCTCCACTTCCTCCACTTCGTCAACTTTGTCATCTTCCTCCACTTCGTCCACTTCGTCAACTTCTTCCACTTCGTCCACTTCGTCACCTTCATCCACTTAGTCCACTTTCTCCGCTTCCTCCACTTCGTCCACTTCGTTCCCTTCGTGATGGAATCCTACTGGGCTTAGTCTTCCTTTTGTTTTTTTACTTTTCCTAGCTTAGCTCTTAAGGAGTATGAGTTACTATAAATACCCAACTCCTCTCTTGTATTGGCACTTTTGAGATTAATGAGAATTATATTTCTGAAATCAGAATAATTCTCTCTTGAAAGTCATAGGCCATAGAGTCCAAAGACTCCCTCTAGCCACCTTCCAAGCACACTGTCATTCTTTCATTTTTCCATTTCCACGGTGCTTCTCTCTCATCACACAACACCTCCATTGCTTCAGTGGCGTCAGCGCCTAAGCCACACGTCCTCCTTTGTCTCGCATACAACGTCACTGCCTCTTCATTTCACTGCCACGAGGAATACATCATTTCTCAACACTTCTCTTTCACAGAACCACGTCTCTCGTCTAATTCTTTCTCGAGAGCTCATCCTCGCGAGCCTTCTGCTTTCATCACCGTAAGCTTCAACACTCATATATTCTTCTCTGGTTTGCATTCTCTTTTTCCGCATCTCCTGACCACATCTAGACCTAGGGTTTCTTCATCATTTTTTGTCTTTTCCTGCCATTATCACCATTTGTTTTCGATTTCCACCAACTAAACCCTCCTTTGCTCCGATCAAACCCTTTTCCACCGTTCAATCTTCATTTATCACCGTTTAATCGGTCCGATTCGCGTTTTCCTTCAATCTCTAGGTTTTCTACCGATTAAACCCTAGATCCTAGATTTTCCAGTATTCGATATCGTTCTCCCCTTCAATCTCGCGTTTCCTTTCCATTCCGCTGCGTCTTCACTCGTCGAAGAGGCTTCGAGGATCCGGATCGTCTTCTGCTGCCTCCGTCGGTTCGAACTCCTCAGGACTCGTCCATCAAGTGGTATCAGAGCAAGGTTCGAGCACGCGTCAACAGATAAGTTGTTCTATCTGTTCTGAATGTTTTTTCTCATTTGCTTTGCGTTTGTTTGTTTTTGGTTTGTTCTTGTTTGTGATTCATTTTTTTTCTCTGATTCACGAAATGTTGATTCAAGTCTTCTGTTGAATCTGTGTCTGTGATATCTTGATTCTGAGTTTCTTTTTCTGTTTCGCATCTCTGTTGCGTTTTTCTTCATTTACGTGGTGTTCATTCATCTTATTTTGTCTCGGTTTGCTTTTGATTCTGAGCAATTTGTGCTGTTCTTTTAATTTCTGATTTGTTCATCATTTTCTATTACTGTCTTGTGATCTGGTTTGTGTCTTCATTGAATCAATTCCAGGTGTTTTCTGGTTTGATGTTGAACTCATTTTCTGATTTTGTGTTCGTCTGTGCCTTGAGTCAATGTTTTTTTTATCATTTTATTCGGTGAATCCAATTTGTTTGAGTCTTTTAATTTGAAAATCCATTTCTGTTTTGTCTATGTCATGTTACTTTGTTTTAATTGTCAATTAAATCTGAGTTTAACTGATTCAATTGAATTTTTGCTTTGAGTAAGATCTGTCCATCATCATAAGCAGTGACATTCAATTGAATGAGCTTGATGACAGACTTCAACAGCAGTTTTAATGTCATTTCATTTATCTGAAGCTGTTGAGTTTTTGATGCTGACTATTACATGTAATTGTATTGCATTTCTGAAATTCTGTGAGCTGAAAGTTGAATCTGCTTGTGGATAGCAAATGCACACCAATTAAGCTATGAAATGTTGCATTGAGCTTGGGTGCAAGATGCTTACAGCAGCATCAGCCTCTCTTTTGGCCAGCTACACCGAACTGGTTTTTCTTTGAAGTCTGTGTTAATGTTTTGAGTGTGTGTTTGTTCTGCTTGGTATTAGTTCATTGCTAAGCTTCTAGTTCAATCATATTCAAGAGTCATTTGTGTTTGCTGTTTTGTTATTCAAGTTCAATTTCTACAGTTTTGGTTAAGAGTGAAATTTGATGCTAGAGTCAAAAGTTATCAATGAAACCAATTATGTGTTTTCTTTTTTATTAAGTTGAACCATTAATCTGATGCAAGTAAAGTGCTGATTTGTAAACTACATTGATATTAGTCTATTGTGGATTGTAGCAAGAGCTGTAAGTCAATAACATTTGAAGCAATTAAGGATTAATCCTACTGTTACAAGTTAAAAAAAAAAAAAAGAGTTGAAGGACTTAGTGCAATTCACAATAGCTGCCTCTAATTCATAACATCGAATATGAAAAATAAAACAAGTTTCTCTGAGGCACAATGTCAAACAGTTTGGTATGCCAATTTATAAATCAAATCTGTTCAGTATTGGTTCAACTTAAGTCCCTTTTCTTGCTTTACTCATCTGTTCTAGTTCTATTCCTTAGGTTCTATTTGTTGTGCTTACTTTGATCAAAGCTTTGTTTCTTGTTTGTCTTAATTGAATTTCCTGGTTTTGTCTCAATGCATGTGAACTCTGATCTGCTGTTCTTAATTTGAAGCTTTTGTTGCTTTCATAATCTAATCTAGAGTCTGTCTACAGTGGTTATTGTATTGTGCTGTCAATTCCTTTGCTTTAGTGGCTGTTCTGTTCTGTTCTACCTGTCTGTCCATTACTTTGCCTTAGCATAGCCTTGTCTAAAATTGAGAAGTTTTTACACTTTGGTTTATGGAGTTTGAAAGAGGTTTGTGTGCTTGGTAGCATCTTAGGTGGTGGTGGTCTGAAAGATTCTCCAGCTGTGTACTGCCAAGGGAGAATCTCCCTTCCAAACCTTTCCATTTTGAGTGCTTTAAGCTTTTAAAAAGAAGCCTGAGTGTTGTGAGTTTTGTAAGGCTGATTTGGCCTAATTCCTTGGCACTTTGAAATAGAGAATTCATTGTTAATCTAACTGTTTTGTGATTGTTCATTGTGCAGGAAAAGAAATTGGATCAATTAGATTGGATCAGTTGTGGTTTGCTTAAACTGACATTGCATTCATTTTGGATTATAAACTGCTTGCTGAAATCATTGAGATATTATATGTCTGAATGTGATTACTGATTTCATGGTTTGCTTACAATTGTTGAAATCTGTTGGATACTTATTAGCACCATCATTCTTTCGTTGTTGAGATCAATTTTTCCAAATGCATATAGAAAATATTTTCCTGGTATTAATCACATGCAGATTTCAGTTTTGTTCAGATTGATTGATTGAATACCTTGCATGCCACCTAGTTAGTTGTTCATGAACTGATTTATGCATGAATTGATTTGCTTGGAGTAATTAGGCTTGTGCATGAACTTGTTTTAACTGCCAAAGCATCATTCCATTTGAAGAAGTGACTAAAGCACTTAATTTCCAATTCTGACGTTGTGGTTGAACTAAGCACATAATTCTTTTTACCCATTGGATTGATCAAAATTTAAATTAGAATTGACTGGTTGTTTAAATCAGTTTAGTTCAGCTTTGAATTACACCCATTGCATCTGGTTTAATATCCATGTCCTTGTGTATTTTGCTGGAGTTGGTGTAATTTCTGTGAGCAGATCTAAACCGAATCAGTGCAGGGAGAAAGTGAAGAATGAATCTGCTGATTAGTTGAGCACAAGGAAGAAAATACAACAAAGTCCACTAAAAACAACAACTAGAAATAGCATTAATCAGGGAAGTTGCTTAGCTATATTGCTTCTATTTGTTTAAACTGTTTGTGTTATAGCTTGTAATTTGTTGGATGTTGTGATTTGCTGAATTGGAATCTGGTTTGATTTTAATGTGTGCAGAGCTGATACTTGAGAGTTTAGCTTGAGCAGAAATTTACTGAGAAAATAGCAACCTAAGCACTTAATGTGGAAGCTTTGAACTAAAGGGAATTATTTAGTTTAATTGCTTCTGACTGTTTAAACTGTTTTGGACTTAAATTGTTCATTGTTGGATTGCATGATCTGCTGATTTAGTGTGAATTATCTGTGCAGATTTGCTTTCATTGGAATTCAATTTATGTACAATTTTAATTGAGCAGCCGCAGAATTTTAATTGAAAGTTTAGAAAGATTGTGCAGCCATGAGAAAGGGAAGTTCTTACTGCTCTGTATATTCTTTTGCAATCTGTTTTAACTAAGTGAATACTCACAGCAGTTTGTGCATTTGTGATTATAGGATAAACCAGAAACTAGAAAAGGGGCCAAAGTTGGCCGAACCAGCAACAGGAGGAGTGTACATTTTTTGGCACAAAGACTTGGCATTAAAAGTGGATTGTAGCTGACCCAGACCAGACCGTGGCAGCTGTTTGAATCTTTTTGTAAATTGTTTTCTTCATTTTTATGTGTAATAGGTTTTTTGTGTCAGCTTTCCTTTAATTTGTTTGTAATAGGCTTGTGTTAGCCTACTGTTAGTTTCATTTTTGTTGTGTAAAAGGGCCTTTTATAAAGTCCAAGTTCTTTGGAAGAGTCTTTGGTGCTCTTTCAAACTCTTGGCAACTTTATTTGCTTTTATTTTTAGCATAGCTAGACAGGTGAATGTGTCTTGTTAGCCAAAGCTACAAGCTTCACCATAGGAGTAGACTTTAATATTGATTTGTTTTGTGTTTTACGTTTAGGGGTGATTTAGGCTAAAAGGGATTAAACTCTAAGCCTTTTCACATTAGAGTCCGAGAGTCTAGTCTTTTATTTGTGCTTAATTGTTTGAGTTGTGTACTTTGTTTCTAAAGGTGATTTTAGTTTAAGGGGTAATTAGTTAGTAGCCTAAGACATTTCTGGCAAGGCAAGACTTGGTACTTAAGCAGCTCTTTAGCTCACCTCTCTTACCTGGGACTTGTCTAAGTGAAAGTTTTGAACCCTTTAGATTAAGAAAACTTTTAAAAACAAAGATGTCTTCTTATGGTTCATATAGGTCTTCTAGGATAGATAAAGTTGATGAAATGTTTAAAAAAGCTAGGAATCTTCCATCATTTGGTAAAGACATAGGTGCATTAACATACCTAGCTTGGGAGAAAGAAATTGATAAAATAAATCCTTGGTTTTATGAAGAGAGTGAATATTATGTTCTTAGTATATATCTCTCTAAGTTGAAGTGCATGCAAGTGAGTGGTGGGATGAAAGACAATATCATGTTAGGAAAGGTAGAAAGTCCTCCATACGTGATTGGCATGATTTAAAAGCTTGCATGAGAAGAAAGTTTGTGCCTTCAAGCATTAAAAGAAACCTAGAATTAATTAGGGATTGCATTGATGATGGAAAACTTTTTCTTGAGAGTTTAAAGGATCATGGGTTTCTTCGTAGAGAATTAGAATTTGGGGCAAGACTTAAGGAGATCAAGGATAAGAAAAGAGAAAAAGAGATTGAGAGAAAAGAAAAGGAAGAAAGGAAAGAAGAAGAGAAGAGAGAAAGGCAAGAAAGAGAGAAGAAAGAAATGGAGAAATTGTTACTGATGACAAATCCTATTCTTTCAAAGACTGTGGAACCTAAAAGGGAAGGTTTCCAAATCTTTACTTCTTTTCCAATAATTGATTACTTTTCAATTTTTGACTTCTCTTTCAAACCAATTGTCATGAAAACATTTTCAAAATATGACAATTCAAATCTTGAGTTATTGTTATCTTTAAGAAAACAATTAACTCAAGATAAAATTGAATTTGGACTTCTAAGATTTTCAAAGATTACTAATCAAAGTATTAGAAGTTCTTATTCTCTTGTTTTTAAAGAAAAATTCTTTCTTGGATTGATATTAACCGAAGATATATTTGATGTGTATTGCAGATTCGTGTTTGATCCAGGAGGAAGAAAACTAGATCTAAAAGAATAAGGTCATTCTAAGATGGCCATGCTCCCAAAGATGGTGTGGAGCTTCTTCATAAGGCGATTGCCAGATTTGAGGACAAATCTTTTCTTAAGAGGGAGGGCATGATGGAATCCTACTGGGCTTAGTCTTCCTTTTGTTTTTTTACTTTTCCTAGCTTAGCTCTTAAGGAGTATGAGTTACTATAAATACCCAACTCCTCTCTTGTATTGGCACTTTTGAGATTAATGAGAATTATATTTCTGAAATCAGAATAATTCTCTCTTGAAAGTCATAGGCCATAGAGTCCAAAGACTCCCTCTAGCCACCTTCCAAGCACACTGTCATTCTTTCATTTTTCCATTTCCACGGTGCTTCTCTCTCATCACACAACACCTCCATTGCTTCAGTGGCGTCAGCGCCTAAGCCACACGTCCTCCTTTGTCTCGCATACAACGTCACTGCCTCTTCATTTCACTGCCACGAGGAATACATCATTTCTCAACACTTCTCTTTCACAGAACCACGTCTCTCGTCTAATTCTTTCTCGAGAGCTCATCCTCGCGAGCCTTCTGCTTTCATCACCGTAAGCTTCAACACTCATATATTCTTCTCTGGTTTGCATTCTCTTTTTCCGCATCTCCTGACCACATCTAGACCTAGGGTTTCTTCATCATTTTTTGTCTTTTCCTGCCATTATCACCATTTGTTTTCGATTTCCACCAACTAAACCCTCCTTTGCTCCGATCAAACCCTTTTCCACCGTTCAATCTTCATTTATCACCGTTTAATCGGTCCGATTCGCGTTTTCCTTCAATCTCTAGGTTTTCTACCGATTAAACCCTAGATCCTAGATTTTCCAGTATTCGATATCGTTCTCCCCTTCAATCTCGCGTTTCCTTTCCATTCCGCTGCGTCTTCACTCGTCGAAGAGGCTTCGAGGATCCGGATCGTCTTCTGCTGCCTCCGTCGGTTCGAACTCCTCAGGACTCGTCCATCACTTCGTCCACTTCGTCAACTTCGTCCACTTCCTCCACTTCCTCCACTTCGTCAACTTCGTCCACTTAGTCCACTTCTTTCACTTCCTCAACTTCCTCCTCTTCCTCCACTTCATCCACCTCCTCCACTTCGTCAAAATCGTCCACTTCGTCATCTTCGTCAACCTCGTCCACTTCCTCCACTTCGTGGACTTCCTGCACTTTGTCAACTTCCTCCACTTTGTCAACTTAGTCCACTTACTTCACTTCGTCAACTTCGTCTACTTCGTCAACTTCTTCCACTTCATCCACTTCGTCCACTTCGTCAACTTTGTCCACTTCGTCCTCTTTGTTCTCTACGTCCTCTACGTCCACTTCGTCCACTTAGTCCAGTTCGTCAACTTCCTCCACTTCCTCGACTTCGTCAACTTGGTCCACTTCGTCCACTTAGTCCACTTCCTCAATTTCCTCCACTTCCTCCACTTCGTCCACTTCCTCCACGTTCTCCACTTCGTCCAATTCGTCCACTTAGTCCACTTAGTCCACTTCCTCCACTTCCTCCACTTCCTCCACTTAATCCACTTCATCCACTTCACCAACTTCGTCCACTTCCTCCACTTCGTCAACTTTGTCATATTTCTCCACTTCGTCCACTTCGTCAACTTCGTCCACTTCTTCCACTTTGTCCACTTCGTCAACTTCGTCCACTTCCTCAACTTCTTCCACTTCCTCAACTTCTTCCACTTCGTCCACTTCATCAATTTCGTCCACTTAGTCCACTTCCTCCGATTCCTCCGATTCCCCCACTTCGTCCACTTCGTTCACTTTGTCCACTTCGTCAACTTCGTCCACTTCTTCAACTTCGTCCACTTCCTCCACTTCCTCCACTTCCTCGACTTCCTCCACTTCGTCAACTATGTCATATTCCTCCACTTCGTCCACCTCGTCCACTTCTTCCACTTCGTCCACTTCGTCATCTTCGTCCACTTCCTCAACTTCTTCCACTTCGTCCACTTCCTCAACTTCGTCCACTTAGTCCACTTCCTCGGATTCCTCCACTTCATCTACATTGTCCACTTTGTGAACTTCGTCCACTTTTTCAACTTCGTCCACTTCGTCCACTTCCTCCACTTCCTTCACTTCCTCCACTTCCTCCACATCGTCAACTTCGTCAACTTCGTCCACTTCGTCAACTTCGTCCTCTTTGTCCACTATATCTACTTCGTTCACTTCGTCCACTTCGTCATCTTCGTCAACTTCGTCCACTTCCTCCACTTCGTGGACTTCCTCCACTTCCTCAACTTCCTCCACTTCGTCAGCTTCCTCCACTTCGTCAACTTAGTCCACTTCCTTCACTTTGTCAACTTCGTCCACTTCGTCAACTTCTTCCACTTCGTCCACCTTGTGAATTTTTTCCACTTTGCCTGCTTCCTCCGCTTCCTCCACTTCGTCCACGTCCTCCACTTCCTCCACGTCGTCCACTTCGTCAACTTCGTCCGCTTCCTCCACTTCTTCCACTTCCTCTACTTCCATCACATTGTCAACCTGGTCAACTTCGTCCATTTCGTCAACTTCCTCCACTTCGTCCACTTCGTCCAAATCGTCCAGTTCGTCAACTTTGTCTACTTCGTGCACTTCCTCCATTTCGTGGACTTCCTCCACTTCATCCACTTCCTCCACTTCGTCAACTTCGTCCACTTAGTCCACTTCCTCCACTTCCTCCTGTTCCTCGACATCATCCACGTCCTCCACTTCGTCCAAATCGTCCACTTCGTCCTCTACGTCCACTTCATCTACTTCTTCAACTTTCTCCACTTCGTCAACTTCCTCCACTTCCTCCACTTCGTCAACTTCGTCCACTTAGTCCACTTCCTCAACTTCCTCCACTTCCTCCACTTCCCCTACGTCCTCCACTTCGTCATATTCGTCCACTTAGTCCACTTCCTCTACTTCCTCCACTTCCTCCACTTCCTGCACGTCCTCCACTTAATCCACTTCGTCCACTTCACCAACTTCGCCCATTTCCTCCTCTTCCTCCACTTCGTCAACTTTGTCATATTCCTCCACTTCGTCCACTTCGTCAACTTCTTCCACTTCGTCCACTTCCTCAACTTCGTCCACTTCCTCAACTTCGTCCACTTCGTCCACTTCGTCAACTTCGTCCACTTAGTCCACTTCCTCCGATTCCTCCACTTGCTCCACTTCGTTCACTTTGTCCACTTCGTCAACTTTGTCAACTTCGTCGACTTCGTCAACTTCGTCCTCTTCGTCCACTTCGTCAACTTCGTCCTCTTCGTCAACTTCTTCTACTTCGTCCACTTCCTCCACTTCGTCAACTTCCTCCACTTCGTCAACTTAGTCCACGTCCTTCACTTCGTCAACTTTGTCTACTTCGTCAACTTTTTCCACTTCATCCACTTCGTCAACTTTTTCCACTTCGTCCTCTTCGTTCTCTACGTCCTCTACGTCCACTTTGTCCACTTCGTCCACTTAGTCCACTTCGTCAACTTTGTCATGTTTGTCAACTTCGTCTACTTCTTCAACTTCCTCTACTTCGTCAACTTCCTCCAATTCCTCCACTTCCTCCACTTCATCAACTTCGTCCACTTAGTCCACTTCCTCAACTTCCTCCACTTCCTCCACTTCCCCTACGTCCTCCCACTACAAGAAAAAATTGAATTACATACAACCAAAATCCGTATATAAGGCCCAAAATCCGTATATAACACTTGATTACATACGACTTACATACGGACAAAAATCCGTATATAAAACTGTCGTAGCTACTTTATATACGGATATATCCGTATATAACTTATATATGGTTATATCTGTATGTAAATTATATACGGAAAAATCCGTATATAAAATCTGTATATAAATTACATACGGATAAATTCGTATATAAATTACATACGGATAAATCCGTATATAAAATTCGTATGTAAATTACATACGGATAAATCCGTATATAACTAATTTTATAAAAAAAAATTAAATGATCTCACATCTATATCCAATAACTAATAGTTTCATATACTGATAAAAATAAAATAAAACTGCCAAATTGTAAAAAAATAATACCAAATATCTGTCAGTTTTTATTAAAATGTGATGTTTGTTTAATCCATTATAGTATTACACCATTCATTCAGTCAAAGATCATATTACACAAGTCTTTCA
The DNA here is from genome assembly GCF_029865625.1 of Vigna umbellata. Lineage (NCBI taxonomy): Eukaryota > Viridiplantae > Streptophyta > Magnoliopsida > Fabales > Fabaceae > Vigna > Vigna umbellata. Next base: position 33,580,128 of record NC_142171.1, on the reverse strand, counting down.
CATTTAAAAGTCAAATATATTATAATATTACAAAATCATGACTGTGAATTAAATTTATAAAATGTATAATAGTCATAAATAAATAGTACAATTCATAATATGGCAAATGTAATAGTAAATTAAACTACTTATACAATTAGTTATATGTGAAAAACTATCTAAGAATTGTTCCACCAGTGTTTGAAACACCACTAACTAGTCATTTATCATCAAGGCAATGGCTCTAAACCCCAAATAGAGAAAATCTTCAATTCTTGTATTGTTGAGTACAAGATTTACCAAGTGTATAGAAAAGTCTTGATGATGATTGATGTAAGGGTCGCACCTCCCACAAAAGTTATGCATAAAAGAATGCAGTATAGACTAGGAAGTGACTCCTAGGTCGTCTCTCAAGGACCAAATGTGGTTCAGTCTCAGATCAAACACATAGTGGGGGGGGTTTTGAAAGATTTTTTTTTTGTGAATGCAACTAAACTTAAATAAGACACTAATGCAACGGAAATATAAAAATGGTCTCAATTACAAAATTAAAGCGGTTGGTCACTAAAGCTAACATTACATTTAAATTAAAGGAGTGAAAATTAACTTTGTGATGATTAACATTGAAAGGAGAATATGGTAATCAAGCAAAGATCACTTAAAAATTAGCAAGCATTCAAACCTAAGTGTATGCAATATGAAAATTGTAACCTAATTAAGTGCAAGATTAAGCATTTAAAATAATATAAAAGTAGACCCTTGGAGCTCTCTGGACGTGGCAGCAGCTCCCTTCCGTCACCGTGCACCACACATTCATTTTAAATCACTGTCTCGGGCTTCTCTTTAAAGAAAATTTAAATCCTTAGAATGCTTCTTCTTTCTTCACGTAATTCACCACCAACCACTGCCACTTTTTTTTTGCTTCTCCTATCTAAGTTATCATTCATTCTTAAAAGATAAAGAATTGTATCAATGACCGTGGGCCACCTCTTCCTTCACGTGAATGAACTTCTTCATAGACCAAAACAAACCAGCTGTAAAGTGCTTCTCTTCTCCCGCTCCACATAAGCCATCAACGTCCCATCATTTTCCCACCTAATCTACTCTTCATTTCTCATTCTTCAATTGAAAAGCAAAGTAATTAAACACTCAATCATGGTACCTTCTCCGTTCCAGCAAAGAAACATTAAAAAGCTTTAATCAAAAGTCAAAATGTGAGCTTGTGCACCCTCCCATCCGTGACAGCACACCATCATGTGCAGCACTGCCCTTCTTTACCGTGTACACCCTTTCTCAAGCCAAAAGGAAATGAATTTCACTTAGGTGGCAGCAGCTTCTATTACAAAATGAAATGTTGAAAAGCTAAAGAAAGAAAATCAAGTGAATGTGGCAGCCGTGAATCACATGTGTTCCCACTACCTACTCCCATCAAATCAACATTTTCATTCTCAAAGCTGCAGCAATGCTCACCACTCATTTCTTCCTGCATGACCCCTACCACCGTGGCACCTACGTATTGTTGCTTCCTTCCTCCATCTCAATTCTAGTCTCTTTCCGTGCTTCCAGGGCGTGAAATCATGGGATAAACTTTCAAAGTGCATAAAACCAAAAATAAAAAAAATGCCATCAACATTCAGCAAAAAGAATAACAATTTAACCCTTCATTCCTCCATTCCAGCCCCAAGAAAAGGTTCCCCCCAACAAAAGAAACATTCGAGCCAAAAAAAAAAACGGGTCCGTGAGGGTGGCGGCTAGGGCACCCCTCTAAGGACGTGTGTCCTCCCTTTAATAGGGATGGGGTCCACAAATAAAACCCTAGGTCCAAGTCACTAACTTCTAATTTTTGGGTCTACTCTAATTTACCAAAAATTGACCCAAAATATAAGAGTTGATTCAAAAATTCTAAACTACTGAATTACAATTTAATTAATTCAAAATTGTCTATGTGGAAAGTCTTGAATTTATTCGGTATTCTTCCTGATGTCCCAAAATGTATTTCCGAAATTTTCCTGCACTTCAAAAATGTACTTAATCAGCTCAGAAAACCCAAATTAGCACAATTACAAATTTCCGACCAAATTAAGCAAAATTCGGAAAACGGGGAAATAACAAACAATTAAACACAATTCCCTGGTTTATTCAAGTGCAATAAACTAAATATAATTCAAGAAATAACGACTCATCAAAATAGACCACACTTAGTCTTTTGCACTCCTGGGCAAAACCAAGACGAAAACCAGGGAACTACTCAAACATCAGGAAGCTGACACAGACTCGACAGATAGACAACAAAGACTCAACAAAGACAGAAACAGAATTACACAGTTCTCCAAGAATCTGGACCAAGAAAGGAAGTAGACAATATCCAACACAAAATCAAGGAAATCAGATACTCATGAAATCATCCAAGCACTTCCAAGCATGGCAAAATTATCAATCAGTTCAAGAGATGAATCAAAAGCAACAGAGCCTCACAGGTGCACACAATCAGTGTTTCTCTCAAGTGTTTAAGGTAAATCAATGTCACTCAATGCACTCAAGAAAGCAATCACAAACAGACTTGGCAAGCCTCTAATATCAACACTCAAGCACATACGCATGTTTAAATCAAAAGGTCTTTTCATGGTTGTAATGGGGCCAAGGACAAGGCATGATATATCTGGATAAGAAGCTACAAACCATAAGGAACAGAGGAGCAATGGGGAACAAGTGTAAACACATTCAAACACACCCACAACCTCTAACTCCATCCTCTTCTTGACTCCATTATTCACATTTTTTTTTCACTATTTTTCTGCTCTTCTTTTTTTTTCATCTTGTCTCTTTTCTTTTCTCTCTTTTCAAAACAAAACTGTAAAAGACAAGATACATATATTTACCAAAACAAAACAAGAGAGGAA